>NC_091621.1:21187672-21490702 GCF_027580195.1 Bos mutus | reverse complement strand
TGGCACTGGTGGTGCTAGTGCAGGGGGCACAAGAGATGCAGGTTCCATCCCTGGGTCGGGAAGATCCCCTGAAGGAGGCAATAGCAACCCACTCCAGTATTCTTGCCTGAAAAATCCCATGGACACAGGAGCCTGGCAGGCTACAATCCAAAGGGTCGCAAAGAGTCAGACACAACTGAAGTGACTTGCCAGGCACACAGCCTGATATCTGGGCTCAGATCTATACCATCAGAATCTTTAAAGATGGGCCCTTGAACCTTAATTTTATGAGTGCTGCAAGTGATTCATAAAACATTAAAGTTTGAGAATAACTATTCATGTAGAAGAGACAGACAGGTGAACCTAGACTGGTTGCTGCTGCTGCTGAGTCGCTTCAGTCATGTCCGACTCTGTGAGACCCCAGAGACGGCAGCCCACCAGGCTCCACCATCCCTGGGATTCTCCAGGCAAGAACACTGGAGTGGGTTGCCATTTCCTTCTCCAATGCATGAAAGTGAAAAGTGAAAGTGAAGTCGCTCAGTTGTGTCCGACTCTTCGCGACCCCGTGGACTGCAGCCCACCAGGCTCCTCCGCCCGTGGGATTTTCCAGGCAAGAGTACTGGAGTGGAGTGCCATTGCCTTCTCCAACCTAGACTGGTACACATAGGTAAATATTGTGTGAGTGAACCTGAAAGGAATTGCGTCTGCAGAGGATTGTGGGGAAAAAAAGAGAGATGGCTGCTCTCAGATCTTCCTCAGGGTTGCTCTGGCAGTGGAGGTGTCTGTCCCCCTCAGCCTCTCTCCTTCGCCACCAGTCTGATAGTGTCCGCACACACTTCAACCAGAGGAGGAATGACAGTCCCCAAACTGGAAAGGAGCCATGGGAAGGGTCCTGTGGAAAGTCACCTTTCAGACCTCTGTTCACATGGTGCCTTCCCAGAGATGCGTGCCTTAACCACGTCTTCTGAAAGGGCTCTCCTGCCACTCTCCTTACCCTGCCTGATTTGTCTTCAAGCACCTGTCGTCTTCTGACACTGTAATTTATTTGTGTGTCTGTCACACCTTGTTGAGAAGTTGTGAGGACTTTGGTCACTTTTGTTCACAACGGTTGGCACATAGTAAGTGCTCAGTAAACACGGCACGAAGCACCCAGGAGGGCAGAGGTATCCGCCCAGGACTCACCTCTCTGCGGCTCTGAGAAACGGCGAGAGTTGTGGGATGCCCATGGACTTTCTCTCCCTTTCTTGGCAGATGGGCACGAGGGCAGGAGCCATGAGGAGTTCTGCTCGTGTTCCCAGACCTTCCCACAGAGGCCTTTGCCGATCGCACCTCTCCTCTCCCACAGACTGTCCTCCTTGTGTCTGAGTCCTAGGGAGCCTCCGAGCCCATACTTTTGATGTGGGGCTTCCTGGAACATTAAGCAGCTATTTGAGGAGTTGAACAGGGCTCTCTGGCATGGCGAGTGTGGTCTGATGGAGGAGGGCCCATAGCGCCTCCAAGGAGGGAAGGTCGGGTCTCCAGAGCCCACTGGAATCCTTTGAAACCCCTTCTTTTGGGGAGGATGAGCATGCAGTGGGATGCCTTGCACGGCAGTCCAGCTTTGCTGAGGGGGTTTTCATAGAATGTTCTTCATCGCAGGTTAATGCATAAGACACGAGCTGTGAGTGGAAAGTTGGCAGAGTCCTTTGAAAATTGGCTAAAGGGCAGGAAACAAAGGGTAGCAGTAAAAAAAAAAAACAAACCCTAAAAGGATGTTAATTGGGGAGTGCCTCAGGGAATAGGGTTGAGGCTAGCTTTTTATTATTTACATAAAAATTGCTTGGAGAATGGTATTGAGAGGGATTTTCATGTTGGGTAAGGAAACTGCATTAGAGAGTTGTGTGGAAATGTGAATAGGGGAATTAGGGAAGGATTCAGTTTTCTGACGGAACTGAAAAGGAACAATTTCTAACATGTTTCTGTTTATCAACCCACACCCATTCTGTTGGCCAGATTTCTACTTGAGTAGCGGGCAGGACAACTTCCGCTTAAAACAACTCGAATCTCCACACTTTGGGGGCCAGCAGAAAGCACCTGAAGAAACTTTGGCACCCTACACATAGGGCAGGTCCTGAAATGAAACAGATGTTATCTTCAGCCCTAAGAAACCTCTCTTTTCTTTTCTTAAATGTTGTTCAGTTGCTAAGTCATGTCTGAGTATTTGTGACCCCCTGGACTGCAGCATGCTAGGCTTCCATAGTCCTTCACCAACTCCCAGAGCTTGCTCAAACCCATGTCCATTGAGTTGCTGATTCCATCCATCCATCTCATCCTCTGTTGCCCCTTCTCCTGCCCTCAATCTTTCCCAACATCAGGATCTTTTCCAGTGAGTTGGCTCTTCACATCAGGTAGTCACAGTATTGGAGCTTCAGCTTCAGCATCAGTCCTTCCAATGAATATTCAGGATTGATTTCCTTTAGGATTGACTGCTTGGATCTCCTTGCAGTCCAAGGGACTCTCAAGAGTCTTCTCCAACACCACAGTTTGAAAGCATCAATTTTTAGGTGCTCAGCCTCCTTTAGGGTCCAACTGTCACATCCATACATGACTACATGACTTCTTAAATGTATTTAAGCTTAATTTTCCATCATTATTCTCAGAAAGGATATGCTGAAAGTATCTCATAAGTTTCAGGCAGAAATAATGATTGGCAAGTTCTTTTAATTGGAGGATAATTACTTTACAATACTCTGTTAGTTTCTGGCGTATAACAACATGACTTGGCTATATATATACACATACACCCTCCCTCCTCCACTCCCCCCCCCACCATGAAACCTCTTTTAAAAGAAGCTGGAAGGCAGGTGGCATCTTGTATTTAGCTACAAATATAAGATGCTACAAGCACGTGACACCCACATCTCCCTTCCTCCCTTTACAAGGAACATTTTCGATCCTAAAGAGCTCAAATTATCACATAAATTTCTTGTAGATACACCCCAATAAGAAGCTAGCAGTCTCTCATACGCCAAGTGATTACATAGCGGAGGTAATAACACATGATACAGGACTTGAAAGTGGGAGCTCAGAAGTGCCATTTGCTGTCCTTGCTGTAACCTCCCCTAAGGGATAGACTACCAGATATCATGGAGCCCTTGGTTTCCCTGTTACCAACCGGCAGGACTTCTTGGTGGCCTTAGTATTCAAAGAGTGGTCCAGGGACCAGCAGCACCAGCATCACATGGGAACAAATTAGAAGTACACACTCTCAGGCCCTACCCCAGCGCTGAGTTAGAATCTGCATTTCATTAGGATCCTGGCTGATTGCTGTGCGCATTAACTTTTCAGAAGCGCTGTTCCAAGACACCCAGGAACCACAGAAGATAAAGCAGAGGGAGTTTGCTTGCTGCTGCAGAGGAAAAATCGAACCACATGGGTTCAGTGGCCTGAGGCTGAAATTCTGGAATTTGGGACTTTCCAGTTTGCTGTAAATTTAAGATCCCCACTCCTGTTGTCTTTAATTTGGCCCCAGATGGCACAGTGTGTTCTCTAGAATATAAACTTAACCCGAAGTGAATGTGCCTTTTGAAAGGAAGATGTTAAAAGCCAGCCCAGTCTCCCCCACCCCAGGCTCGCGGGCACGGTTCATGCTGCATGTACCGTTAGCTAAATTGTTGGTGTCTTGTTCACCAGCCACAGAGGCTATTTTCCATTTGAGCTCATTTCTCCAAAAACTTTGGGGCAGGTGTGGGCATTTTGTTGTTTTCTGCTGTTGGGTGTAGGCTGTTCATCCTGTAGCAGGGTGTCACTGGCCTGGGCAAACCTTCCTGAAATATAGGAGGCTTGGCTTTTACAGAGGTGGATGTGAACATTCTGTAGGCCTCTTAGAATTGTATTGTCTCGAGATCTGAGATGACAGGACAGTGACTCTACGATGGGACATGGGGACTGCTGCCTACCTGCCATCCTCCGCCCTCCCCTGGCCTGCAGCTGTCACTTAGACTTGTTTTTAGAAAACAGGATAATGAAATGAGGTGGAAGGACTTGGATGAAATTGAACTGTCTTTGTCCTCAGTTCATGAGGGGGTGTAGACAGGGCTGATTCTGTCAAATTAGTAGGGCATAGCAATGAAATCCCTAACTCATCTCCTTCTGTGCCACCCAAGTAGGGTGAACATTAGCTCCAGTAAGGATGGCCTAACAGAAGTGAGGCTTGATTTTCATCAGTGTTAGTTTTGCTAAGGTCACTGTGTTCTTTTCCAAGAATCAAGGGGGATGTTGAAATAGCCAAGTCATTTCAGGTACTAGAGATGAGGAAAGACTTCAAGTTTGTTAAGGCATACACTTGGCACGTGTCCTTTGTAATTTAGGCTGCATTGAGGGTCCTCAGACCTAAGTGCAGCATCAGAACTCCATGCTCACATGGGACAAGTCCAGCTCCAGGGGTCTCAGAGAAGGCAAGCCAAAAGGTATCAAGTAAGGACATGAAATAAAATGTGTCTCCGCAGTCCTAAACCAATACGTGCAGAGCAGCTTCTACGGAGCCTAGACTGGCCTTCTCTCTCTCTCAGACTGAGAGCTCAGAAGCAGGGAATTCTGCTGTTTATACTTAGAGTATCTGGCACAGAGCAGACCCTTAATCAATGTCTGTGGGATGGATGTGCGAAGAAAGGATCCTGCTGCTCTGCTAGCTACCGCCGTATCTGTGTCATTGTTCCAGCCACATCTCAGGCATTACGTTTTCAGTTAACTTCTTCCTTGGCAACTATTCATTTCTTGGGCTCATTTACAGTTGTGTTTGGGCCCCAGATGTCTACACGGCAAGTCTCCAGAGGAGGCTACCCCTGGCCACAAAGTGTGCTGCACAGCCACGTGCCGCACGGTGCACACTTACAAACCACTGGGCTGGGCAAGAAAAGGGAAGGGAAATCAGAAGCCAGTCTGTTCAGCGGAATAATATGCTCCTAACTTCTTAAGCAGGGTATTCCTGTTCTTTTCAGGTAAGAGTCTACGATCTCTCCAAATACGAGCATGGAGCAGATGATGTGCTGATCTTGGCCACTGATGGACTCTGGGATGTTTTATCAAATGAAGAAGTGGCAGAAGCAATCACTCAGTTTCTCCCTAACTGTGATCCAGATGACCCTCACAGGTTTGTGCATTTCCATGATGGGAGGGTTGTTAATCAAGTGGCGTTTCATCATGTGAAAAAAATAGATAATAATCGTGCAATTTTCATCATTTATGATTCACCATTTATGAGCTGATATAGATGGTTTAGTAACTAAATTGCAAACGGGACTACATTTCTCTTTTTTTGTTGTTTGGGAGTAATCATTTTTAAATTTTTATTGGCGTATAATTGATTTATACTGTTTTGTTAGTTTCAGGTGTACAGCAAAGTGAATATACATATAATACATATACCCTCTATTTTTGTTTAGATTCTGTTCCCATATAGGTCGTTACAGAGTATTGAGTAGAGTTCCCTATGCTATACAGCAGGTTCTTATTAGTTGTTTCTTTCATATATAGTACTGTGTATATGTCAGTCCCAATCTCCCGATTTATGCCTCTCCCACCCCTACCCCTGGTAAACACAAGTTTGTTTCTACATCCATCATTCTATTTTTGTTTCATAAATAAGTTCATTTGTACCTACTGCCCTACCTCAGACTCTGCATATAAGCAATATCATGTTTCTCTGTCTGACTTAAGTTAACTCAGTGTGATAATCTCTGGGTCCATCCATATTGCTGCAGATGGCATTATTTTGTTATTTTTGTATGGCTAATAGTCATATGTATAGTATGTTTGTAGCACATCTTCTTTATCCATTCCTCTGGGTTGTTTCCATGTCCTAGCTATTGTAAATAGTGCTGCAGTGAACACTGGGTTGCATATGCCTTCTGGAATTATGGTATTCTCTGGGTAAGTGTCCAGTAATGGGATTGCTGGACCATATGGTAGTTCTGTTTTTAGTTTTTTAAGGAACCTCCATACTGTTCTCCATAGTGGCTGAATCAATTTATATTCCCACCCACAGTGCAAGAGAGCCCCCTTTTCTCCACCCCCTCTCTGGCATTTATTGTCTGTAGGTTTTTTCATGATGGCCATTCTGATGGGTATAAGGTGATACCTCATTGTGGTTTTGGTTTGCATTTCTCTAATAATCAGTGATGTTGAGCATCTTTTCCTGTGATTTTTGGCTACATTTCTTTCTTTCCTTTTTTTGGCTAAGCTGCTTGGCTCATGGGATCTCAGTTCCCTGACTGGGCCATAGCAGTGAAAGCCCGGAATCATAACCACTAGGTGATTAGGGAACTCCCTACTTTCACAGCCAAATAAAAACTCTCCTTAAGTTAAACCTAGATACATACTTGTATGTATGTAAAGAATACTCTTTCTGAGATATTTCAGCAGTGTATCTTCCTCACAGTCTTCCTTCATATTCTGAAAATGGGAATAACCCAATTTGTGATCCTCCTGGTGAGGATAGCAGACGTTCCCAGTATTGATTTCCATCTATGGGAGAACAGTTTCTTTCAAGAAACATTGGGAAAGGAGAGAAACCTTAAAGTAAGGATTCCGAATAACATTATGGCAGTGTTAATATTCTAAACAACCCTAGGTGACTCAGAAATAAAAAGAAATCCCCTCTAGAGAAAGACATCTTTCACTCAGAACACAAGGAAATAAGTCACCATGAGTAAAAACCAGCAGAAACAACAGACATCATAGTTGGACCTGTAAATACTTCATTATTGGGTTTATCAGCCAAAATACAGAAATAAATACTTTATGTTTCATAAATATTCTTAAAAGCATTGAAAACATGAAAAAGGACAAGAGACTATAAAATGACTGCAAAGATTTTTTAAATAAGAAAATGGAACTTCTAGAGATGAAAAATATAAAAATACGAACTAAAAACTCAATGGATTAAACAGACTGGAGACAGTTGAAGAGCACACTGATGAACTGAAAAACCGATGTGAAGAATCCAGAATATGGCTCGGAGAGACAGAGCGAGGGAAAGCATGAAATTAGACTGAGACTAGGAGGGTGACCTAAAGATGCTGTAAACACAAGTACAAAAGGAAACACTATAGAAAATGGGAAGGAAAAAACCAAGTTCCAATCCAGAAATGCTGAATGATATTAAACCTAAGATGCAGAAAGCCCAATAGATCTCAAGCAGAAGAAATGAAGAGAAAATTTTAAGTAGATATTTCATAATGAAACTGAAGAACTGAAAAAATATACTAAAAGCAGTCAGAAAGAAAGATGAAATAGATACATAAGAACAGCGTTTACACTGATAGCTTACCTTCCAAAAACAACACAGAAGTCAAGACAGTGGAGTTATATCTTCAGCTAGCTAAGAAAAGAAGACCCAGTTTTTTGGATTTTTTATATATACTAAGAAATATCAAAAAAGACGATGAAGTAAAAGCCTTTTGAGGCAGAAAAACACTGAGAAATTTTACTGCCCCCCAGCCTCCTCTGAAGAAATTCTAAAGAATGTCATCAGATGAGAAAAGGAAACGACCCCAGGCGGAAGATGGAGACGTAAAATAGATTATTAAGCTATTGAGTAAATAGGTGGGTATAGTTATATACATTAACTATATAAAACTCCAGTACTCTTGCCTGGAAAATCCCATGGGTGGAGGAGCCTGGTAGGCTGCAGTCCATGGGCTCGCGAAGAGTCAGACACGACTGAGCGACTTCACTTTCACTTTTCACTTTCATGCATTGGAGAAGGAAATGGCAACCCACTCCAGTGTTCTTGCCTGGAGAATCCCAGGGACGGGGAACCTGGTGGGCTGCCGTCTATGGGGTCGCACAGAGTCAGACACGACTGAAGTGACTTAGCAGCAGCAGCAGCAGCAGCAGCAACTATATAAAACAGCAATATGAATGTCTAATGTGAGGTTAAAAATTATATTGAATAAAAATAGCATGATGAATTGGCCGGTGGGTATAGTAATCAGCTAAAGTATGTTATAGTTCTACTTGAAAAGAGATTATAAGTGTTAAACTTTAGACTTTAAATGTGTTTAATAGTAAGAAAATGAATAGAAGAACAGAAAGTATAATTTTCCAACTAGTCAAGGGAAAGAAAGCCCACATTGAATTAAAAAACAAACCTCTAAACAACTTACAAATCACTGTTACACCTTTTGTCTTTTCGGATTTCCTGGAAGTGTGAATTTTGTAGTTACTTGTTCATATGTGAATATTTTACTTTCAGAAATAAAGTTTTAAATTGCTACTGTTTTATATAGGATTGAAAGAAAATTAACTTCTTTATTAAAAAGTTTATCTGTTAAACAACTTACAAATCAAAAAATTATAATAAAAATTAGAAATTACTGGGATTTGAATAATAAGAATACTACATATTAAGACTTCAAAGGCTGAATTTCGAGCCTTTGTCCCCCTAATTTAAGGAGCTATGCATAGGTGAAAAACTCTACACATCCTTGACCCACCAGAAATGACTATATTTCTTCCGTATCATAAAGTCACTTTCCCAACCTTCCCAACCTCCCAGTTCCCCTGATCATAAGAACCCTGCCCATAAGTTCCAGACTCCTGATCACAGAAAAAGGTCCCTAAAACCATAGAGAAGGGTAGTATTTCTCAGAGGAAGACCTAGAGGGTTGATTTGTACTATTGGGCTAGTTCTGCCCATATTACTTACACAAACATGTACCAAAGAGTTCTTATAACTTAGGGTTCTAAGGAACCGCAGAATGGTGCTGTCCACTTGTGGGCTGTGTGGCCTCTTCCTGGGTACAGGCTGTTAGTAAACAACTGTCCTGATTAAAAAATGTAGTTTTGTGATCCTTATTTCAACAACAGCATCTAGATTAAGAATGAAAAAGCAGAATAAACCCATGAAAAGTAATGGAAGGAAAAATTAAAGATAACAGAAGAAGAAATATACAATCAAAAAAATAAGTGATAAAGGCAAAATTTGTTTCTTTAAAACAACTAACACATTATGGAAATGCAAATCAAACCACAGTGACATGCTACTTCACATCCATTAGGCTGGCTATTTAAAAACAAAAGAAGAGAAAATAACAAGTATTGGTGAGAATGTGGAGAAATGGAAACTTCCTGTACATTACTGGTGAGATTGTAAAATGGTACAGCTTCTGTGGACAACGGTATGGAGAGGCCTCAAAAAACTAAACATACAGTTATATCCACCAATTCCACCTCTGGGTATACACCCCGAAAAAACAAAAGCAGGGAGTCAAGCAGATACTTGTACCCCATGCTCATAGCAGCGTTATTCACAGTAACAAAAGGTGGAAACCACTAAAGTGTCCATTGACGAATGAATGAGATAAACAAATCGTGGTTATATAATACAATGGACTATTCATCAGTCTTAAAAAGGAATGAAATTTTCACACATGTTACAGAATGGGTGGACATTATGCTCAGTGAAATAAGCCAGTCACAGACGGACAAATGTTGTATGACTCCACTTACATAAGGTACCTAGAGACAAATACATGTCAAATGTCTCAAATACATAGAGACAGAAAGTACAATGGCTGTTGCTGCTTGCAGGGGTTAAGGGGGTGGGGATGGGGAGTTGGTGTTTAACAGTTATAGTGTTTCGTTTGAGAACAGGAAAAAGTTCTGGAGATAAATGGTGGTGGTGTAAAATGTGAATGTACTTAATGCCACAGAACTACACACTTTAAAGTGGTAAAAATGTTAATTTTTACGTTATGTATATTTTACCACAAAACATAATTTCTCAAAAAAAAGAAAAAAAAAAAAAAAAAATTTTAACAGGGATTTCCCTTGTGGTTCAGCAGTTAAGACTGCACTTCCAGTGCAGGGGGTGTGGGTTTGATCCCATCAGGAAACTGAGATCCCACATGCTGCATGGTGTGGCAAAAGAAAAGAGAAAAACACTAACAAAGTAGATAAATTTCCCACAAAACTAATATGAAATGAGGGGGGCTGGCAAATAAATAATCTTAATAATAGAAAACAGTAATAATTCAGATGTGTGCATGTGTGCTCGGTCGCTTAGTCATGTCCAACGCTTTTGCAACTCCATGGACTGTAGCCCAAGAGGAGCCCATACTGCGAATAGTTTGCCACTTTAATATATCTTGAAGTGAAAGTGTTAGTCACCCAGTCGTGTCCACCTCTTTGTGATCCCTTGGACTACAGCCCACCAGGCTCCTCTATCCACAGGATTTCCCAGGCAAGAATACTAGAGTGGGTTGTCATTTCCTTCTGTAGGGGATCTTTCCAACCCGGGGATGGAACTTGAGTCTCCTGCGTTGGCAAGCAGATTCTTTACCGCTGAGCCCCCTGGGAAGCCCTAACTCAGACGAAGTAGCAATATAAGAGGAAAATGGCTACCCACTCCAGTATTCTTGTCTGGAAAATCCCATTGATGGAGGAGCCTGGTGGGCTACACCCCTTGGGGTCGCAAATAGTCAGACACAACTGAGCGACTAACACACAGTCAATGAACCTAACATATTCTTTAACAGGATCACTGCAAATATATTATTTTTCCCTCAGTTGATCTTTAGAGTAAACAAAATTGTAACCAAAATTATAACCAAAATTCATAGAACTTCACAACCTGATTCCGAGGTATATATGGAAAAACAAAATGCCAAGAATGTTTGTGACATTTCTGTATGGGTCTTACCTTTCTAGATATCAATATGAAATCAGAATAATTAAGACGGTGCAAAAACACTAAAATTGGGTCCTTCCTTCACACCTTACATTAAAAAATCAAGTCCAGGCAAATTAAGACTTAACTGAAAGGAAAAATAAGTACAACTTTTAGCAAATAGCATAGGAGACTATCTATCTTTATGATTTTTATGGTGTGCAATGTGAATGTACTTAATGCCACAGAACTATACACTTTAAAGTGGTAAAAATGTTAATTTTTATAGTATGTATATTTTACCACAAAACATAATTGCTCAAAAAAAAAAAAAAACAAACCCAAAACTTTAACAGGGACTTCCCTTGTGGTTCAGCAGTTAAGGCTGCTCTTCCAGTGCCAGTGCAGGGGGTGTGGGTTTGATCCCATCAGGGAACTGAGATCCCACATGCTGCATGGTGTGGCAAAAGAAAAAAGAGAAAAACTAACAAAGTAGATAAATTTCCCACAAAACTAATAAGAAATGAGGGGGGCTGGCAAATAAAAAATCTTCATAATAGAAAGCAGTAATAATTCAGATGTGGGCGTGTGTGCTCGGTCATAGTTGTAGTAGAGAAGGATTTCTTAAACAAGACGCAGAAAGCACAAACAAGGTAAGATTGATATCCTTGACTACATTAAAATCACCAACTTTTGTTCTTCAAAAGGCAACATAAAAGGAATAAAATGACAAGGCAGGAACTGGGAGGAGATCCTTGCAACTTATATAACCACAACGAGATTCATACCCATAAAATATAATGAACTCTCACAGATCAAGAAGGACAACACAAATAACCCAATAAAAATGAGCAAGAACTAGTCATCACACAGAAGAAAATTAATGGCCAATAAATATATGAAAAACACTTCAACAGAGGAGTAGAAATAATTAAAAACATGGAGAACAAATGCAGATGGGTTTGTGAATTTGTACATAGACTCTGAAGACAGCTGGGTATATGCATACCCTGTAAACCAGAAGCTCCATGGACTCCTAAGTCTGTGCCCTGGAGCACTGGTTCTTAAAGTGTAGTCTTTGGGCTACATGGCATCAACATCATCTGAGAACCTGTTAGAAATACAAATTTCAGGCTCAAACCCAGATCTATCAAATAAAACTCCAATGGTAGGACCCAGGTATCTGTGTTTTAACAAACAACCCAGGTGTTTTGGGTTTTTTTTTTTTTTTCTGGTGCTGGTATAATTCAATTCATACAAAAAGCTATCCATACAGTTGTTTTTTTGATAAAAATTGGAAGCAGCCTGCATGGCCAACCAGAGGATAGATAAACAAAGGACAGAATAATTCACAGCCCCCAGATGTGAATGAACCAAAGCTGTGATCTTTAACAGGGAAGAATCTCAAAGACACAATGTTGAATTTAATAATCCAGTCATATAAGAATTCACATATTACGATTCTATTTACATAAAGTGGAAAATGAATCACTTAGGGATGCAGATATTAAAATTACAAAGAGCATTAACACAAAATTCAGTTAATGGTTACCTTGGGAAGAGAAGTGGCAGAGGGAGATACGTGCTTGAGGAGGAGTCCACAGAGAGCTTCTGAGACATTTACTGATAATGTTTTGTTTCTCTAGCTACATGGCAGGTACATGACTGCTCATGTTACTTGTAGACTCTTCATTTGCTATATACATTTGTTTGTATGCCAGCTGTGAGAGGTAGCATAGTCCAATGGTTAATAGTATGAATCTAGTCATTTAACCTGAGGTTAAATCCTGGTTCTGCCCCTTCTAGACTTTGTGACATTGGGGAAAATTTCTTAACCTCTCCATGTCTCAGATTCTTCATCTGTAAAATGGAAGTTCCAGTAGTCCTAACCTAAAGCTTGCACATCTGCTAAGTCACTTCAGTTGTGTCCAACTCTTTGCGACCCTATGGACTGTAGCCTGCTAGGCACCTCTGTCCATGGGATTCTCCAGGCAAGAATACTGGAGTGGGTTGCCATTTCCTCCTCCAAGGGACCTTCCTAACCCAGGGATCAAACCCAAGTCTCTTACATCTCCTGCACTGGCAAGCGGGTTCTTTACCACTAGCGCCAGCTGGGAGGCACTGACCTAATGCTTGTATTAATATATAAAGTGAATTGTCTGATATATAATAAGCACTACTGGGTATTTGTTGTCGTTATTCTATATTTTTTGCTATTTTTATGTGTTTCATATATTTCACAACAACAACAACAAAAAACTCCTTCAGGAAAAAAAGCTAGACATTCTCTCTTTCTAAGAGTTGTTTGGTATAATTTTTCCCAGGTGGAAAGCAATTGATGGTACAGGAAGCAAGATTATTTTACTTGAATTTGAATACATTTTTTTCCTGTTGAGCTTTTCGTTTTAATCTGTATCCTACTTGTTAGCAACATTCTCCTGTTGATTTTTCCCTACTGTAATTATTTTTGTGAAGCTTTGCAAAGCCATCTGATAGGTATGAGTCAAAAGGCACCCAGTATTTTTTAAAATCTCTCTAAGCTGGCTTGGTTTTGCTTACCAGCTCCTATCTCCATGGCAACAAATCTGCCCTCCAGGGAGTCGTACCTGTGGGCAGTGCTGTCACTGGGCAGGTGCATGCCAGGTCAGAGCCAGTTCCTAGCTTCATGAGCTCTGTTACCTACAGAGCAGGCTTACACAGATCTCTGTGGAACAAAAGGGCAGGAAAGAAAAGCCTGTGAATTTGCCTTTCAGGGAAAATGGCAAACCAACACCTAAGAAAGAATTCTGTATCAGATAGAGGAATGGGCGAAAGAAAAAGTTATTAAATGGGCACAGTTTTATTGCTAAGAGATGGAATACCTGGCTGGACATCAGAAAAATTCTGGTTGGTTTTTGAAATCTTAAAACTGTGAGACCTTATGGGGGAGGGTATCTTCTTTGCCAAATAATTCCCATTCAGATTCATTCGATTGGAAAATACTGAAGACCTATTTTGTAAGCCATGGCCTGCTAGACACTGGGGAAGAATTTGTGAAGAAAACAGATCTCTTGGAGTTTAAAGTCTAGAGGTTACAAAAGCATAAGGAAGTTACAATATGAATGACTAGAGGGATGGCACAAGGGCCAGGCAAGAAAGCTTCCCACTCGGAGGGACGTCTGAACTTAAACGTGAGGCATAACAGAGAATGTGCCAGGCAATGCAGGCTGGGGAGACACTGGGGAGGGGGACAGGGTGATTTTCAATGAACCCAACAGTCGGTATGACTACCTGGGCTTAGCGTGGGGTAATCTCTGTGTGAGAGGTGGATGGTGCAGGTCATGTCAGACCTCAAGCACTCACGAGATAAATGAATGTGAAGATTACAGGGAGGAAGACAGTCTGTGATAACGAAATGGAATCTGTGTAACTTGTTCATTCTAATCCATAATCAGAAAACATTCTGGTCAATCTGATGGTGAAAATATGACGTGTGGATTGCTGCCCTACCCCCCTCTGTGCTCCTTAGTAATTTAAGCCATATTGGGAAATCATACAGTCTTATTTTATTTCAAACTCATGACTTGGGCGTTATGTAAAATGATGTTGGTCTTTCCTGTGTGTGATGTCCTTGCATGTAACTGTGAGCTTTGGAAGGAGGGAACCATGTTCACGTGGAGGCTTAGGGTGTCTCATTGGGAGGCCCGTGGAGAGCTTAGTCCCAAAAGCCACAGTGGTGGGCTTCCTGATGGTGCCCTCCTGACTGGGACCTGTTCCATCTTTTCATGCCAAAGAGAAATAGGATTGGAAGTTGTCCTGGTCAGTTTTAGCCTAAGTCATAATTTCTGTGATGAAGACAGACCTGCTATCATTGCCTCCCCGTGGCTCTAGGTGCTCCTCCGCCAGGAGGAGTCATTTCTCCCCAGATGTAGCCCAGGACCACAGATCTGCCCGTGTAATCACGTGAGTAGCTGGAATGGAGGGTGCCTGGGTCCACACCCGAGGAGGCTCACCAGGCCGGCCAGTCGTTTGATAGAGAATGAGCATGGGAGATGCAGCCCCAGGGTGGGCGCCTGAGAGAGGAAGGCAGCAAAGCAACAGCTCAGCACATGCTGCTGCTTTTGACATTTTGAATGGCCTGTTTCATTTTGAGTTTTGCTGTGTTTGTCCAGTTTGTCTAGAAATTCAGCAGGTCAGGAGGAGGCAGGGCATTAGCCCTGTGACAGGAGGGCTTTTAGGTTTTGCCATTTGATGATATAGCTTTGGTCTGTCTTATGTGTACATTTTTTCTTTCTCTTCTCTTTGTGACAGCCATTCCTGACAAACTGCCAGCATTGTTTTCCTCTGATGATATCCTTTACAATAAAAAATTTAAAATAGCATCTCTCCTTCTAGGGTGCCTTGTGAGGGAAAAGGTAATTAAGAGAAAGATACGTTTGCAAAGTTCTAACCCTGGCACTATCTTCTCTGGCAGAGGTGGGGTAAAAATGAGCTGTATGCCCTTCCTGACCCCAGTGTATCTTATTAAGTCCTTTGGCTGTTTTGAACTATCTTGACAAAGGAATCAGAAAATTAAAAGGAGGCTTTGTGAACAAGCCAGAATATGAGTGCAGTGGCTCTTTTTTTCTTTTTACTGGGTCATGCCCTGAAGTGAAGCAGTGCTGGCATCTCTGTGCATCATTTGTGGAGTCATGGAATGAGCTGTTGATAAGAAGTATACTCAGTCCACATTCTCAGATGGGGTGGTTGGAAGTCATGGAGGCTGGGCTACACAACCTGTCACTGTCTATACTCATCCTGGTAAGATTCTCATATGAGGCCTAAACATCCTGCAAACTTTGGAAAGGGTGCTCTGAGAAAGGCCCAGAAGGGATTTTCTGAAGCAAAATATCCCTCTGTAAGGCTGGGGGTATAGTGGTGGATCTCCTGGAAAGAATATTCAAAATGGAGGCAAGTATGTCATCACGCAAAGAAGATGCTTAGTAATCTGCTAGAAAGGAATAAAAATTGTCAAAATTGCTAAAGGAGAAAGGTGTGGGCAAAGCTGAGTGGACTTAAGGCCAAAGAACAGTCAACCACACATGAAAACGTGGCGTGGATTCACATTCCAAGTGCCCAGGTAAGACCTGGCAAGGATTTTTTTTTTTTTGCCCAGGGTTGCAAAGAGTCGGACACGACAGAGTGACTTCACTTTTCATTTCCCAATATCTCTTTGTGGAAACCTCATCATGGCGACTTGGATCTAATGACCCTCAGCCCTCTGCCGTGACATTCGAGGGGCTTATTAAGGGGTACTGAATCTATAAATACCAACATACTGTAAATTCCATACAACATCTCCCTAATGAGAGAAGACGCCTTCTTGACGGTCACACCTTAAGTGTTCTTCACCTCCATGCTCTCCTCAGCTCAGTAAACTGTGTGCCTTGATAAGGAAGAGATTAATCAGTGGAAAGTTAAAACACCCACCAACACTGACGCCAGGATACTAGTGCAGGTCCTACATACCTTGATAATGTGAAACCTACTTTGGCAGAAGACAAAGGTCCTTCTGATGAAATCTTTCTGTGAGCTGCCTGAGCTTTTCCCAGTGCCATTTCATTTTGAAGAACTATGACTCAGGACTTGCCTAGTGGTAGAGTGGATAATAGTCTGCCTGCCAATGCAGGGGACATGGGTTCGATCCCTCGTCCGGGAAGATTCCACATGCCACGGAGCAACTGAGCCTGTGGTGCCACAACTCCCCAACAAGGGAAGCCACTGCAATGAGAAGCCCGCACACCACAAGTAGAGAGTAGCCCCGCTCGCTGCAACTGGAGAAAGCCGATGTGCAGCAGTGAAGACCCAGCGCAGCCAAAAATTAAAAATTTTTTCAAATAAAGAAAAACTATGCCTCAAATGTGAAAAGGAAGGGTTCCCCTTCATTTGCTCCATCCCTGGCCCCACCCTCATAGCAGTTACAGGTTTTAAGAACAAACTGGTGAGTGAGTGATCTCGTGTTGAAGACTTGAGAAAATCTGCATTTTTGCTTTGTTCTCAATGTTGAGCATATTCAGATCTGGGAACGTGGATGTCAGCCCACCATTCTGCCCTTGACAGCCTCTGAACCGCCCACTGCTGGGCCCATCTCCCCTTCCTCGGTGCTACTGATGTGGCCATTGATGCAGAACTGCGTGGACCCTTAGTTGGAACATCAGGTCATTTTAAAGGGCTTGCCAGAGACAATGGAGAAGAAAATGGTCTGCTATGCCCCCTCCTACTGATATGTTGCTATGTGGAATTTGAACTAAAATAAACACACACCACCTTGAGAAAACCAGGAAGCCAGTGCCAGGGGCAGAGAAGTGGACGAGGCCTGGTGGGTGTTCTCACCCTCTCTGGCAGGGGTGGTGAGCTCTCTCCAGTCCACGGCCTTGGACCTGCTGACACACAAACCCACAGGGGACAGAGTGACAGTGTTGTGGGCCCGGCTATCACTGTTTCCGCATCCTAGAGTACTCTGCGTGAATGCAGTCCCCGTGCACCGGGCAGGCAACAGAAGCAGAACCTTCAGGGGGTTCAGAGCCAGAGCCCGTGGCTTGGCTCTCAGCAGTAAGCCTGAGCTGAGCCTCCTCCCAGGGCCAGTTGCCTGATTCTAAGCACAACAAAGAGCCCCTCCAGGTCACCCCCCACCTACCCGGTCACCATTGATCCCTGCTGACAAATGTTCCCAAGCTTGGGAGGGCTTTTCCACCTCTTCAGTCTCAGGGGCCTGCTCAGCAGGCAGAGAGGCCTTCTCCTATTCCCATCCCCACCCCCTCCCGGTTACTGCTGGGCCACAGTAGATGGGAGGCTGCCTTTTATTTGCAAATATTTGGAACCCATTAATTCCCCAGTTCCTGCCTCCCTCTTGTAAGACCCTGTCTGTACCATTCAAATGGCAAAGAGAAGTTCCTCCCAAGAATTGTTGGCTTTAAGGCAGGGTTACAGCTTGAGGCCTGACACAGACTTACTTTTGACACTCTGCTGCTGATTCAGATGTGGTCTTGTGGGAACAGACTCTGCAAAAGGTACAAAACTTTTGGTGGGGAGAGAGGCATTTTGTGTCTCATGAGGAAAATGGTTTAGGAAGGATCTTGTTTCTCTCCGCAGGACCTTTGAGGCCTGTGCTAGCATTATTCCAGATGCACAAGTCAAAAAGAGGGGCTCTGAGAAGCTAAGGAGTTTCTTCAGAGCCCCCCTCCGCCCACCATGTGGGTGGTGCTGCACCCAGGATAGGACCCCAGGCATCCCAGCCTCCCACAAGGATGCCTTCATGTGCCCCACCCAAGAGGTGAGAGAACTAAGTGCCTGGAGATGGCAAGGTGGATGGAGGATTTACCGACCGGCTTCACTGCACCCCCCCGCCCCCCGCCCACTTTAGCATCAGTGGTTCTGAAAAGAGCTTCTGGCCTTCAGCGGTCCTTCAGCTCCTCTTCCTTCTTGGCTTTACTTCCCTCCCCTGCTGATCCTGCTCTGACCTGAGGAAACCTCTGTGCCAGGCCCTGTGCGGTGGCCAAGTCAGGGCCCCCTCCCCTTCCCAACACCTCCTCCCCAACGCCCCAGCAGCCATCTCTTTCAGCAGAACCCAGCCAATCAATATGGAAAGTGTCGGCCAGAGAAGAGAAACGCTCTCCAAGTACACACCTTGTCTCCTTGGGAGACTCTTTGTTCAGAGGGCTGAGTGCTCCAGCTCCTCCCGCACTGCTTCCCCAATGCGATCTGACCTTCTGAGTGAGACCCTAGGTCCTGGCCCTGCTGCCGCCCCACATCCAGCTCCGGGAATCACAGGCTTCTCAGTGGTCCCACCCGGTCCTGGCTGAGGTGTACCAGAATCCTCATCCCTTCTACTGCCTTCAGCTGCACCGTGTTCTCTGCAGCTCTCTTGTATATGTGCTGATATTTCGTGTTTTGACTTCAGATTTTCTCCTGTGGCTCCCTTCACCCCTCACTCTGTGGTGTGTTTGTGCTCAGCCTCAGCAGCAGACTCAGGAGAGCCCTCCTGTCTTACTGCCATGTGACACATTCTCTCCCTTTGTTACCAAACCAGGCAGCCCATGTCAGATAGAAACTGGAGGAGAATGAAATGGGAGAGAGGAGAAGCAGCCCTTTCCCTCCAGAGAAAATGTTTCTTCTTCTCCCTGAGCACCAGTCTTGAGATAAAGCAACCCTACAAGTGATTTCATGCCTGGGGCAAGATGGTGCTTGAAGGATGCTGGTGAGCTCTGAAGTGTCCCCCAACCTGGCTGAGATTGGAGCTGGGGCACGAAACCTTTTCCTAACAACTCGGTGCCTGGGGTTGTGTTGAGTTTGTCAGCTTATAAGGAAAGCTCTCCACAGGTGGCTTCATTTTTACCTAAACACCGTTTGTGACTTTATTTCAGTATTGCGTCTCCTGTACATGAAGGTACCCCATTCTAGAGGTTAGCTGCAGTCTCCAGCTATTGCCAGCGGCATCTGATCAGTGTGCCCTTCAATAGTCCTCGCAGAAGGCTCTTTTATGGGGAGATGTTGCATTCACTAGGGAAGCCTAGCAAAGAGAAGTCGGTGGAGGACGCTGGGCTCTTGGCCACAGTGTTAGAAGAAATGGTCCAAGGCGTTCTCCCTAAGCTTCCCGCTCAAGTGGAAACAGCCTTCCCGCAGCACATGGATGATGGCAAGGACCTGATGAAACAGGTTCTGTGAGGAGGTGCTGGGTAGGCCTACCACATGGAGAAAGAGTGAGGTTAAGTCTCACACCTCTCCTGGGGCCTGGGGATCCTAAGCCAAGAAATTCACCTAAAATGTGTTCTAGAACTGGAGGAACCCCAGTAAAGGCACATTTTTGAATCACTGTAGATAACCTTGGGCACACAGTAAACAACCCTACTGAAGAGAAGCCTCTATCTTACCTTTAAACCTAGCATGAGAAACGATAACTAGAAAGAATAACAGAGCCTTCCCTCTATCCCTCCCCCACCAAAGAAAACCTAATAGAGCAGGTTGAGAGAAACTTTAAACATTTACAAATAGAACCATAAGGTAAAGAAGAGGTGGATTTGGAAAAGAACCAAATGGAAATTTGCAGTGGTGAAAAACAGGTAATTGAAATAAAGGAACTCACTGAGTAGACTGAATAGTAAACTGCTAAAGTATGAATTAGTGAATTTAAAGATATTACCAAGCTTACTAGTGGTTCAGCTGGTGATGCAATTTCTGTATGTATGAATGAATGATGGCAAAAATAAATTTAAAATAGCAGTTTTTATAATAAGTAGGCTTAATTTGGGGAGAAGGCAATGCCAACCCACTCCAGTACTCTTGCCTGGAAAATCCCATGGACAGAGGAGCCTGGTGGGCTGCAGTCCATTCACTAAGAGTCGGACACAACTGAGTGACTTCACTTTCACTTTTCACTTTCATGCATTGGAGAAGGAAATGGCAACCCACTCCAGTGTTCTTACCTGGAGAATCCCAGGGACGGGGGAGCCTGGTGGGCTGCCGTCTATGGGGTCGCACAGAGTCAGACACGACTGAAGTGATTTAATAGCAGCAGCAGCAGGCTTAATTTTATCTTAGTAAAGGTGAGGTTTTAATTAGCTATCTACCAATAATAAAATACAACTAAAATAATACAAACAAGTCCTACAGTGCCTTGTGGATTTTCTCAACAAGTATCAGCGTAAGAAGGTAGCATAGAAAATGACTATGATTTCTTGCCTAAGAGACTGGGGACAGTGTTATAACTGAGGATGACAGATGGGGAAGTGCTGCCTTGACAGTGAAACTAAGTTAACATTTATTGACTCCTCCTGAAGAGTCTCTTCTGGGATCTACCAAGGAATGTAAGGGCTGTGCCATGTGTCACGGAAGCCCAGACACAACAGGAGAACTTGGGAGTATGCAGTGGTGTAGGAGCCCCCCGACAATCTACTCTCACCCCTACCCCAGAAAAAGAGGAGAATTCAAGAATAAAAGGCATGAGGTATGAAGGATAAAGAAAATGGTCACAAGTGTAGTACTTGTGCTGAAGAAAGGTCAAGTGGAATGAGTTTGGAGAATTTTAGGAGGTCAGATTGGGAGGGTATTGGACATACTGGTAAGAGACTGGGGAAGAAAAGGGGAAGAAATTGACGAAGCAAAAATGGATTTCTCTACCAAGATTTCACCTAAGGGAAGACAGAATGAATGATAACGAGAAATGCAGGCTCAAAGGAAGTTTTCTTAGCATGGGCAGTAAGCAGCTTTGAGAATAAAACTTTAACTTTCTAGAGTCTTTAATAAATCAAGTCTCTAATAAAACTTTAATTTTCTAGAACCCTTTACCCAGGGTTCATGGGTAACCATCTTTTCTAGGTGACCTAATGCTGCTTTTTAAAATACCAAAAACTAATTTTGACCCTTTTTTCAATACCCAAAATCTCCAGCAATAGCAATATCAGGATAGTCTCTTGCCTTTAACTATGGATGGTACTCTTATGTGTACTTAAATGAAACAAAGTAGGCACTTTTTTGATTTTAGCTTTTTATTGAAGTTTAGATGATTTACAATATTGCATGAGTTTTAGTTTTAAGTGTACAGCAAAGTGATTCAGTTATACATATATCCACTTTCTTAGATTCTTTTATATATACATATGTAAGTTTTAAATACATATATATTTTTTCAGACTCTATTCCATTATAGGTTATTCTAAGATACTGAATATATATAGTTCCTTGTTTATCTATTTTATACAAAATAGTGTGTATCTGTTAATCTGATACTCCTAATTTATCCCCTCACCCCTTCTCCCTTTAGTAAGTTTGTTTTCTGTGTCTGAGTCTGTTTCTGTTTTATAAATGGATTCACTTATATTTTTAGATTCTACATATAAGTCATTTAATATTTTTCTTTCTCTGACTTCACTTAGAATGATATCCCCTAGGTCCATCCATGTTGCCACAATGGCAATGTTTTATTCTTTGCTATGGTAGTCTAGTGTGTATATCAGTGTATATACATCTTCTTTATCCATTCATCTGTTGATGGGCACTTGGGTTATTTCCATGTCTGGGCTATTGTAAGTAGTGCTGCTGTGATCACTGGGATGCATGTATCTTTTCAAACTGGAGTTTTCATCTCTGCGTATGTGCCCAGGAGTGGGACTGCTGGGTCATATGGTAGCACTATATTTTTTTTTTTTTTTTTTTGAGGAACTGTTCTCCATAGTGGCTACACCAGTTTGCTTTCCCACAAGCACAATGTAGGAGGACTCCCCCTTTTCCACACCCTCCCCAGCATTTATTATTTGTAGACTTTTTGATGGTGGCCAGCTTTCTAAGAAAGCAATGGCACCCCACTCCAGGACTCTTGCCTGGAAAATCCCATGGCCGGAGGAGTCTGGTAGGCTGCAGTCCATGGGGTCTCGAAGAATCGGACACGACTGAGCGACTTCACTTTCACTTTTCACTTTCATGCATTGGAGAAGAACATGGCAACCCACTCCAGTGTTCTTGCCTGGAGAATCCCAGGAACGAAGGAGCCTGGTGGGCTGCCATCTATGGGGTCGCAGAGTCAGACATGACTGAAGCTACTTAGCAGCAGCAGCAGCTTTCTAAACGTAAAAGGCTAAGATCTAGACCCTGGGCAATCACCATGATAATAAACATCACCTGATGTTGCTGGTAGCCTTTCCCTGTGAGGTTATATTCAGACCCACAATTTAATATAAAACCAAGAATAACCTGGGGTTATAAACACGGTATTTAGGTGGCAGTATGTGGATAGGGGGACATTTATTAGGCTCTTTAGCCAAAGGCCTCGTTGGAGTCCTTTCTGTTTACTTTCTGATCTCAGTAGGAAGAGGACCCTCAGAGAGGTCCTACTGGTGGCCTCTGCCCTCAGGCATACCTTAAGAGCCTTCTACCTCAAAACTAATCATTCTAACAATATGAGTACCAGAGGGCATATCTCCCACTCACCTATCAGCCATTCTCTAGGAGAAAAGTCATTTATTTTGTGTTAATATTAAAAAAACAGCCCCTCTCTGCCACCTGTAGTATGTGCCTCACTTCTCTCCACTACCTGGGTTGAGTAAACTTGAGTCTCAAAGATTCTACAGCCTGGAATCTTAACTGTCCTGAGATCATCTGCTACAAACTTTGTTCTTAAGTAATGTAATGACAGGACTAGATTCTGGTCTCTTCTAACATGAGTCAGGTTAATCCATAAGGACTTTTAACAGAAGAAATACAGGAGGCTTCTGATGTTCTGAATTCTACAACTCACAGTTCTGAAGGCCAGGCTGAGTGACATTCCAGCAGGGAAAGGCCATAGTAACATTAGGGTGGCCTGCTATTCAAGGTCCACAGGCTGGCTTCCAAGAGGCCTTCCTTACAGAGTGACAGTTACTATCTTGGTGATGTACCAGAGTCTGGCTTTTAGTTTCTCCAGTTCAGAAACTGGTTTAATCGACATACAAAGAACAGATTCATTATCAGGGCTGGGCTCACCTTAACCAAGCTTTCATGACTGATCTGCAGACTTCAGAAATGCCAGTTGATATTTAAATGGAGAAACAGGACTTATGTTCTTCAAGTACAAATGTCAAGCTCATTCTTTTTCTGTCAGCATGCCTACATAGGGAGGCAGATCGTAGTTAGAAGGTTATACAGTGAACATGAAATCAGAATAAAGGTAAACTCTGTGCTGTATGGCAGAGGCTCCTCACTAAACGTGGCCCGACCAGTGGAACTAAATTTCTTTGCAGTCTCTCGGCTAAGACTCCCTACCTCAATCGGTATTTGGACAGACACCTGCCAATGTGTTTTTCTCTTTGGTTTAGGCCTCAAGGCTAATCCAGGCTACATACACCCAAATCACCTCCCACATCAGTCTTTCTCTAGATTTTAATACTTTTCATCCATTTATCATAGGCATTATTCTTCTTTTCATTTATGGTTAAATCTCAGTGAGCAATCTTATTTTCAAATCCTTGGGGGCCCCTCACTATACTTGCAGTGCTGAACAGAAGAGCATGGCATACTGACAGAGGTGGATGAGACAGATGGCCCACACCAAGGCTTCTCTGCCCGGCGCCAGTAAAACCAACCGTCCCACTTTTGCTGGGTTCCTTCTTACTCGTGCTAGCGTATTTTTCTTTAAATCAACTCGCTTTTTAAAAACAAATAAAAAGGAGATTTGCCCTACCAGAAATGGAAAATGACCACCCTTTGGCCTAAAAGCAATGTGGCTCTAAAAATAAACACATTGGAAACAAAACCTGTTTTTCCCATGTACTTCTTTAGCTGGAGACTGCCATAGAAAGCGCTGAGCCTGAGCAGATGTGTGTTAAAGGTACACCAGCACTAAACCGGGACTCTCTCACTGACATCAAAATTCTCAAAAGAGAACTGAGCAGGAGAACAGTTTAGGTTATTTATTGTATGTCCAGCTACCACCTAAATAGTAATCTCACATTAGGTACCCCACATTTGGGGAAAAGATGGCCTTGGCTTTTTGCTGCTTTGCTGTTCTTTACTCACTAAGTCATGTCCAACTCTTTTGTGACCCCATGGACTGTAGCTCGTCAGCCCATGGGATCTCCCAGGCAAGAATACTGGAGTGGGTTGCCATTTCCTTATCCAGAGGATCTTCCTGGCCTGGGGATCAAACCCACATCTCCGGCATTGCAGGCGGATTCTTTACCTGTGCCTGTGTGCTAAGTCACTTCAGTCATGTCTGACTCTGCGATCCCATGGACTGTAGTCCAATAGGCTCCTCTGTCCATGGGATTCTGTAGGCAGGAATACTGGGATGGGCTGCCACGCCTTCCTCCAGGGGATCTTCCCGACCCAGGGAAACTGTCTACACAGTCTGTAGTAATGCCTCCTTCCCAGCCTCTCCCGAACGCCAGTCCTGCCCGACATCACACTGACCATGTCATCTGTGCTTCTCCCTGCACAGGTACACGCTGGCAGCTCAGGACCTGGTGATGCGTGCCCGCGGTGTCCTGAAGGACAGAGGATGGCGGATATCCAATGACCGACTGGGCTCAGGAGACGACATTTCTGTATACGTCATTCCTTTAATACATGGAAACAAACTGTCATGAAAACAGCCCAGGGTTTTGGAAGGACAGGAGGGATGAAAGCTGGGATGCCTCTGGGCAGGGCTGGGTTGGGGAGTGCCCCAGCACAGTTCCAAGTGATGCCACCCCTTCCCAGCCCAGGTGGGGAGCTTGCTGCTGAAAGGCCTCTGGCTGAGCTTCAGGACGACCCTTGGGTTTCAGTTTCCTCTTTAGAAACAGGTCTGGATACACGAAAGAGCAAAACATAAAGGCTGCTACTGAGTGTTGTGTTTCTTTTTGGTTCCTTTCGTAGGCCTCCTAGGTGGCCATGGCCCATCTCGGGGGCACCTACATCATATTTATTTTATCTGCAGTAGCTGGGGCAGCCACTTTCGGGTGGTCACTGGCAGAAGACTCCTCAGCCCACCCAGCTGCCAACCTCTCTACGGGTTAACAGTGCTGCATTGGAGTGCTGGGGATCACGCCTCAGAAGATGGACGCGCCCATCTTCTCGTAAGCCTGAGATGTCTTTCAGGGAACACTATCTGTGTGTCTATGTGTCTTTATTCGTTTTTGGTAATGGTGGGGTGCGGCAGGGATGTTTTTCTGATAGTCCTTGAATCTTAATTGTTTCCCTTCCATAGAACAGACCTGGGACTTTCCAGGCCCCTGCTGAGGAATCTGTGTGTCCAAGTCTGGCTCGGACCGTCCCCACATCCTGTAGCCTACACCGCCCAGACAGCCATCTGGAGCTGTGCCCTGGCTGACAGAGTTCAATCTTTGTTATGTAACAGTTTGTTCCTGAGTTGGTCTTTCTCACCAAATCAATGTGCTTTCATGAAAATATGAGTAGTTCTTTGGACCAGTGGTTCCTCTGTCATCTTCATGGGTCCCCCTGGTATGGTTTTTGGTTTCTCTCTGAGAGCCTGGGTGTTCATTTCTGGATTGGTTGGCCCTCCCCCCACCCGCTGGGCCATAAGGATACACACGAAGCAGTGTTGAATCGAGTGGTGTAGACATTCCTTATGTCAATCAGCTCACCACACCTCACTGGAGGATCATTCCTCCACCTAGATCCCAGGTTCTGAGGGTGGGGGCTGTCCCCAAGCCCACGTCAAATAATGTGTTAAGGATCAATAGCAGCAGTCTTATTAGCTTCACCATCATATTTGGGCAAGACCCACTCAGAATGGCCATGTAATAAAAGTGCATTTGAATCGGGTTGACTGGTCCTCATCAGGCTGTGTGCCCTGTTCCTTCTCCATGGAAGCATGTCCCAGCCCCCCAGGTACCGAGACCTCTTCCCTCTCCCTCCACCTCTAGGTGTTCCTCACAAGAGCAGCATTGGACAGATCAGATCTACCTGCTGCTTCTCTGCCGGGAGGACTCACAAAAGAGTTCTAGGAATCATTTCTATCTCTTAGGCAGATGGCTTCTCGGTATGGGTCCAGTCACCAAGTCTTCTTCCTGTAGACCATAGACCTCCTGAGGTAGCATCACCATCTTGGCTACTTTTTGTAATAAAAACATGCTCCCCCCAACACCATTAAAGAAAAAAAGTCATTGCTGTGATTCCCCCAGAAGGCTGGAGAGTCCGTTCCACTTCCTGTGTGTTCGAATCCCTTCCCCAGAGCACGAAGATAGTTTCCCCAAAGGGAAAGATAACTTTCCTCTGGGATAATCACCTGCATTTACATTCCTAGAATGTAAATATCCTCTGAGGAATGGCCTGGAGCCTTCCTACTTAGAAATGTGTTCATCCCACAGTGTGGAAACAATGCCTGGTCTTGTGGGTGAAGTGTGGTGGGAATTTACCCACCAAGTGTTTGCCAAAATGTTGCCTGCGAAGAACTGGACCGACATTTCCTTTGTCAGGAGACATCTTCATCTCATGGCTTCCGTCCTCCTTCAGTAAACCTTAGCCACCCCCAGGGACAGCTCTATGGGGAGAAGTCTGTGGTAGACAGCCTGCTGCTCTCGGGAAATGTGCAGGCATCCTGCAGCAGAGTGGTCCACTTTCTGTTGCTGCGCTGACTCTCAAAACCATGTACAAATTCGGAAACTTGAGAAAGTTTTCCATGGAGGACTCTGAGCCACCTTCTTTGGGAAGATTCCTCACAAGCTGTCGCCTCTTCCCTGTGTTCCCATTGCCCTTCATTTATTTCCTGTGCTGCTATTTTATTCAAGGCACTAGAGTCAGAGTTTGGATGTGCTTTATCATATAGATGTCATAATAATGTTCCACTTCACTCTCCATTTCGTTTCCTGCCAAGGCATGTCTGGGCAAAAATCTCTGGAACCTCCTTGTTCAATTTATCCTGAAGTCTTGAGCATTTAGTCCCACCAGATTTAGTTAGAAAGGTATCTAGGAATTCTCTTTATAAGACCCCCTTGGATGGAAGGATCTTGGTAACAAGCTGATGCCATGTGTCTGTTTGGGGATGGGAGGGAAACCACAAGAGATGAATCAGATGTGGGGAAACATGATTTGTTAATGCCTGTGGCAGGTCTGCCCAGCATGGATGCTCTGTGAGTTGAGCCTCCTCCATTTCAGCCTTATTTTTCACCCAGGCTCTGGATCATCCCATCCCCGAGTACTACCTGTGTCTACAAATCAGTTGGCCCTTGGAGCATTCCTGGAAAGGTCAAATGGCAACACCAAATTCTGCAGAACATATTTATACGTGGTTCTCTTATCTTGCCTGTCTTGTGTATCAATCCCGTTTGCTTGCCCTGGTGGCCTCAGAGGAAGTTTTGCTTAATGAAAAGCTTTTGATTTCCCATTTGTCTTTATGGCTGTCTGGGGGTTTGGTGGGGTGGCCACTTTCTTTCATGAAAGGCTGTCTCAGTTCTGAATCTGCTTGTTGGGCTGCCTCTGCTCTTCTGAACATTTGGTGACACTCTTCCTTAAAGACCACCAACTCACGCTCCATCCACACTGGTGTTTTTTCAGGCAACAACGAAACTTGTATTCTCCCTACACCGAAATCAGAGCAGTGCGAGCAGCCTTAAGACTAGGGGGCATGTTCTCCTGTGGCTGTGCCTGCCTAAACGCTCTTAGGGAGGGAGTAGAGAAGTGAAAACTGGGCAAGGCCAAGTAATCCTCTAACGGGACAAAGCCCCCAAAGTGGGGATTGTTATTTTCCACTGTTTACAGCTTTGGGGAATTGGGGGTATTTAATTTTTTTTAATCCCTAGCAGTTTACCCCGTAACATGGGGCTGCATGAAATCAGCTGTGCTATTTTTTTTTTTAATTCTTCTCAGTGTTCATTTACTCCTTGGAAAGAATCACAGCTGTCAGTAGATACTGGTGGACAGAGATGAGAGTCCCAGATCTAGAGTTGGCCTCAGATGTTGGCCATTCCGGCAGGTTTGTAGAAACACTTGGGGGAAAAAAACCTCCCACATCTTTACGACTCTGGTCTAACCTCCTTGCTCATCTGCCAATCAACTTTATTTCAAAGGTCAGTGGTTTTTTCCACCACCGTCTGAGGATCTTACCTTCCCTTAAGTGACCCGGCAGCTCCAGTTTTCAGACTGAACATGTTAAGCTTTAATGAGATTCTATTTCGGTAAGTTCATGCTACTGGGACATATGGAAAAAAGCAGTGAGAGTCACTGTCTATGCAAAAAATCCACCAGGTTGACTCTAGAAGGTAGCAGATCTAGGATGACAGTGAAACAGTATCTGGCCACCTGACGGAATTTTACATTAGGAATCTGCATTTTTGAGGACTTTGAATTGCAGAGACAGGTCGCAGCCTGCACTCCCTAGACCCCCCACCCCCTTCCCACCCCAGCACACTTCGGTCCCGTGTGGGTGATGTGGCTTACGTGTGTACACTGGGATTTTTCAAAGGACACTACATGAGCAGCCCCACTTGCCTCTTCTGTAAGCACCATGGTGCCCTTTGTGATCTGAGTGCCAGACAAGGGAAGTGCTGCTCTTTCTAACCCACGATGTGATTTGTGTAAATAGCTTTAATTTTGCCTTGGTGTCTTAGATGAAGTTTTGTTTCTGTAGCGACCAGGTAGACAGAGACCAAATGAGGCTGTAAATGTGATGTTTTCTACTGTGATGTACTTGAAGAAGAATCTCGTGTCCTCCAATTTTCCATAGTATTTTGTGTTTGGGGAGTCCTGAGGTTACTCTTTGTTTCCTATTTTGCCTCCATTTTCTTTGTTTCTTCTGGAAACCCAGGGAGGCTCCCAGTGGAGATCATTTGTAAGGAATGTATCATGGTCTGGGTTTCCAAGAAAATACCCTACGTACAGAGAAATAAGAAGAATATGCCTGAAAATGGTTTCGGCACCATGTAACCTTTATGCTTTGTGATTGTGAAACCTTGACTTTTGTAACCCAAAAATGAAACCTGTTTAGTAAAGGGGATCTATTTTGTGTGTTTTGAAACTTAGGTGCAATGTTCCCTGGAAAAAGCTAAAGAAATGTATATGCTCAATGCCGTTTTAAAATAAAATATTATATATATGTATATAGGATACCTTTAGCAAAACTGTTGTGTGTCACTTCTTTCAATTCACTACGAAGTTTCTTCATATCAGGTAATGGAATGAGATGAGAGGGTCATGGCCTCATGGGGAATCGTCAACTGTGAATAGACTCAAAATCAGATGGGAATGGATGCCACCACTGTAGGTCTTCACAGGAAATCAGCAGTCAAGACTATGTATTTCACCAGTGCCTCTAGAACTACCATGGATATTGCTCCCAAGAGCTACTCCAAACAGGTAATTCTTTTTTTTTTTTTTTTAATTGAGGTATAACTGACAAGCAATATTGTATTAGTTTCAGGTGTACAACTTAGTGGTTTGATGGGTACATATTGTGAAATGATCACATTAAGTATAGTGAATATCTATTACCATGCTGTGCTGTGCTTAGTCGCTCAGTCGTGTCCAACTCTGCAACCCATGGACTGTAGCCCACCAGGCTCCTCTGTCCATGGGGATTCTCCAGGCAAGAATACTAGAGTGGCTTGTCACGCCCTCCTCCACGAGATCTTCCCAACCCAGGGATCGAACCCAGGTCTCCCACATTGTAGGCAGATTCTTTACCAACTGAGCTACCAGGGAAGCCCATCTATTACTATATAGTATTACAAACTTTTTTTCCTTGTGATGAGAACTGTTAAGATTTACTCTCTTAGCAGCTTTCAAATATGCAATATAGTATTATTAGCAAATAATATGCAGTTACAGTATAGGCACCATGTTGTATATTATATACCCAGGGCTTATTTATTTTATAACTAGACCTATTTCACCAACTCCCCACTCTGCCTTCTGCAACCATCTGTTCTCTGTATCCAGAAATTTGTTTTTTCTTAATTATTTTTTTCAGAATGCACATATAAGTGAGATCATACAGTATTTGTCTTTCTCTTATTTCATAAGATATAGCATAATGAATTTAATGCCCTGAAGGCCCACCCATGTTGTAACAAATGGCAAGATTTAGTTACTTTATGGCTGATTAATATTCCATTATATCTATCTATAAAAATGCATACATACCACAGTTTCTTTATCCATTCATTTTTTGATGGACATTCAGGTTGTTTCCTGCAGTAAGAAATGCTACAGTGAACGTGAAGGTACATTTAAGTTTTTAAATTTAGTGTTTTCATTTACCCTGGAGAAATACCCAGAAGTAGAATTGATGGATCATATGGTCATTGTTCAGTCACTCAGTCATGTCCAATCCTTTGCAACCCCACGGACTCCAGCATGCCAGGCTTCCCTATCTTTCAGAGTTTGCTCAAACTCATGTCCATTGAGTCAACGATGCCAACCAACCATCTAATCCTCTTTTGCCTCCTCCTCCTCCTGCTCTCAATCTTTCCCAGCATCAGGGTCTTTTCCAAAGATTTGACGCTTCACATCAGGTGGCCAAAGTATTGGAGCCTCAGCTTCAGCATCAGCCATTTCAATGAATATTCAGGATTGACTGCCTTTAGTTTTGATCTCCTTACAGTTCAAGGGACTCTCAAAAGTCTTCTCCAGCACCACAATTCAAAAGCACCAAATTCTTCAGTGTTCCACCTTCTTTATGGTCCAACTCTCATACCCATCCATACATGACTACTGGAAAAACCATAGCTTTGACTAGACAGACTTTTGTTGGCAAGTAATGTCTCTGGTTTTTAATACTCTGTCTAGGTTTGTCATAGCTTTTCTTCCAAGGAACAAGCATCTTTTAATATCATGGCTGCAGTCACCATCCACAGTGATTTGGAACTCAAGAAAGTAGTCTTTCACTGTTTCCATTTTTTGCCCCCATCTGTTTGCCATAAAGTGATGAGACTGAATGCCATGATCTTAGTTTTTTGAATGTTGAGTTTTAAGTCAGCTTTTTCACTCTCCTCTTTGACCTTCATCAAAAGGCTCTTTAGTTCCTCTTCGCTTTTTGCCATTAGGGTGGTGTCATCTGCATATCTGAGGTTACTGATATTTCTCCCAGCAATCTTGATTCCAGTTTGTGATTCATCCAGCCTGGCATTTTGCATGATGTACTCTGCATAGAAGTTAAATAAGCAGGGTGACAATATACAGCCTTGATGTACTGCTTTCCCAATTTTGAACCAGTCCATTGTTCCATGTTCAGTTCTAACTGTTGCTTCTTGACCTGCATACAGGTTTCTCAGGAGACAGGTAAGATGGTCTGGTACTCCCATCTCTTTAAGAATTTTCCACAGTTTGTTGTGATCCACACAGTCAGAGGCTTTAGCGTAGTCAGTGAATCAGATGTTTTTCTGGAATTCTCTTGCCTTTTTTGTGATCCAGCAGATGTTGGCAATTTGATCTTCTGGTTCCTCTGCCTTTTCTAAATCCAGCTTGAAGTTCTCAGTTCATGTACTGCTGAAGTCTAGCTTGAAAGATTTTGAGCATTACCTTGCTAGCATATGAAATGAGCACAATTATGCAGCAGTTTGAACATTCTCTGGCATTTCCTTTCTTTGGGATTGGAATGAAAACTGACCTTTTCTAGTCCTGTGGCCACTGCTGAGTTTTCCAAATCTGCTGGCCTGTTGCATGCAGCACTTTAATAGCATCATCTTTCAGTATTTTTTTAACTAGGAACTTTTTTTTAATCAGTTACAAACTGAATTACAAATAATGTTAACAGCAAGAACACTCAAGGACAAAAGGTGGGAGAAGAGAGAGAAAATCATAAAAAGAAAAAAATTAAAAAAAAAAAACATATTTGCATTACAAACCCCAAGGTGCATATGGCAACAAATCCCCACCCATTCCCACTTAAAAAACTACTATAACCTGAAATATAATCGTTCATCCTTCTTTTAAATAAAGATTTTTTCCCCAATGTCCCAACTCAGTTACTGCCCTGAGTGTCAGAATTCTCAAAATGATGTCTCAACCTTAACTTTTACTCTTATGGGGTGGCCTTCAGAGGAAGATGGGACCTAGCACCTTAAGAATCTTGAAGAGAAAAATTCAAACATCTTTCACTTGCCTCATAAGGTCAAGGTGAAGCACAGTCCCTGTCCTAGAGCCTCCTAGACACACCTTGCCCATAGGAGGGACAGGCAAGAAGCCTAGAAGCCATCATTTCTACTGCAGCCCCACCAGGACTGGGAGTCTTAAGTCTCCCAGATGTTAGGTGAGATGAAACACTAAAACTAGGGTATAAACCGGTTGGATCTATTTTTTTTTTTAACCTAATTCTTCAAAACAGGCCCCTCCATCACGTTTTTGTTTTTCTTGGTTTTCAGAGGTTCCAACTTAGCCCCCACTGCTAAAAGTTGGCCTTACACAGTGGCTCCAGAGGATTGGGGTCTCTATCATCCCAGATACAGAAAATAATAATAGTGGGGCTTTCAGAGACTGGGATGGCAAACCCTATGTGGATGGAGGAGAAAGTCTTTTTTTTTTTTTTTTGTCTTTAAAAAGAAAAACACAAAGCCAGCCCTCTTAAGCAATGACTAAGAGGAGGGAGAGAGGGTAGTGGAGGCTGACTTAAGTGCATCTAATACTGAAGCGTCCTTTCAATTCCACCTATTTCTTCCCTCCACCCCATCACTCCAGAGTGGACTGGCTAAGAGGGGCAGGTGAGTGCTAAGGCATCCAGACAAGATCAGTGAGCTAAGTGCCCGGGCTGAGCCAGATCACACTCGCACTGGAGGAGAGGGTGATACTGGGGGTAGGGGCTTGAGAAGGCCATCAGAGTCGAAGGTGAGGTACTGGCTTGGTCACATCCTGGAAGAAAGGGTGAACCAGAGCTGCCTTGGCTGAAACCCACTTGTTAGGCTTGTAGTGCAGCATTTGCAATAACAAGCTCCATCCATCTTCATCTGGGGTGGCACCACTTTGCTAAAATCTTGCCTGGCCCTCTTGGGGAAACTTGGCTTATAATCCGACATAGAAATAACTCCTGGCCAAACCACCTCATCTGGGGTCTCCAGGGAAGAAAGATCTGGAAGAGTTGGTTGATCTCAGAGTCTCCAGGAAATAGGGCCCAGTGGGTCACCATCTCAGCAAAGATGCAACCGAGGCTCCAGATGTCCACAGCTATGGAGTAGTATTTGCAGCCCAGAAGGATTTCCAGTGCTCAGTACCACGGAGTCACCACCTCGTCGGTATAAGTATGAACAGGGACCCCAAAAGCTCTGGCTAGTCCGAAGTCTGCTAGCTTGATGGACCCATCTGCGTTGATAAGCAGATTCTGAGGTTTGAGGTCTCGGTGCAGGACCCAATGAGAGTGGCAGAAAGCGAGGCCCTGGAGCAGCTGGAACAAGTAGCTCTTTATGAGGGGAAGAGGAATGCCAGTGAGCACAGAGGCATCCATGAATTTCTTGAGATCCTAGTGCAAAAACTCAAAAACCAGGTAGAGTTTGTTTTCTGTGTGAATGACATCCAGCAGTTTGACAATATTAGGGTGATTAAACTCCTTAAGCCGAGAGATCTCTCATATGGCAACTGGGTGCAGCCTCTGTCTCAGTGTCCAGGCGGATTCTTTTAAGCGCCACCACTTCTCCCGTCAACTTGTTTTTGGCTTTGTACACAACTCTGTACGTGCCCTCTCTGATTTTTTTCCACTTTTTGGAAGTTCTCATGAAGCCTAGCAAGTCAGGTCAGCCTGGCCCTGGAGCAGGGGCCTGGAAACCCTGCAGAAAAGGGCACCCAGCTCTTGGGGGCTGAGGAGGGAAACAGGGCCCAGCACTGCAACTGGCGTTCGGGATGGAATGCAGTGTATCTCTCGCTCTTGTCAATTTATCCAACTTGAAACAATATTGCGACCTCCACCCCTCCTCCCTTACCCAGTTCCCTCCTTTCAGGATGTTAATGGTAGTTCTATTTAATTTTCTGAGGAACTTCCATATCGTTTCCATAGTGGCACCATCAATTTACGTTCCCAACAACTTTTTTCTCCATATCCTTCCCAACACTTATTAAGGTCTTTTTGATAATAGCCTTTCTGAGAGGTGTGAGTGGTTATCTCATGGTTTTGATTGGCATTTCCCTGATGATTAGTGATGTTGAACCTCTTGGCATGTGTCTGTTGGCCATCTGTATGTAGTCATCTTCAGAAAAATGTATATTCAGATTTTCTGTCCATTTTCTTAAATTGATTTTAAGCTGTATGAGTTCTTGATATATTTTGGATATTAACCATTTATCAGATAAATGTCTACAATGTGCAAATATTTTCTCCCATTCAGCACTTTTTCATTTTGTTGATGGTTTCCTTTGCTGTGTAGAAGCATTTTAGTCTGATGTATAGTCACTCTTGTTTATTTTCCCCAGGTGCCAAATCCAAAAAGTGTTTGTCATGGCCAATGTTTTCTTCTAGGAGCCTTGTGGTTTCAGGTCTTACGTTCAAGTCTTTGTTTATGGTATAAGTAGTCACTTGGTTTCATTCTTTGGCATATGGTTGTCCAGTTTTCAGTATATCATTTGTTGAAGAGAGTGTCCTTTCCCCAATGTGTATTCTTGGCTTCTCTGTTATGTAACTGACCCTATATGCATGAGTTTATTTCTGAGCTCTCTATGCTGTTCCATTGGGCTGTGAACCTGATATCAAGCTATGTTATAGTTGTATCAAGGAACATGATGCTTATAGCTTTGTTCTTCTTTCTCAATATTGCTTTGCCTATGTAGGGTTTTTGTGGTTCCATATAAATTTTAGGACTGTTTGTCCTATTTCTGTGCAAAATGCCATTGGAATTTTAACAGAGATTGCATTCAATCTGTAGGTGCTTTAGGTAGTACAGACATTTTAACAATATTAATTCTTCCAGTCCATCAGCACAGTATATCTTTCCATTTATTTGTGTCTTAAATTTCTTTCGTCAATGTCTTATAGTTTTCAGTGTACAGGTCTTTCACCTGCCTGGTTAAATTTATTCCTAGAAATTTTATTCTCTTTGATGCAATTGTAAATGGGATTTTTCCTTTAATTTCTCTTTCTGATAATTTGTTATTAGTGTATAGAAATGGAACACATTTCAGTTTACTAATTTTGTATCTTGCAACTTTACTGAATTCATTTTTTAGGAAGTCTTCAGGTTGTTTTTTTTAACATATACTGTCATGTCATTTGCAAATAGTGACAGTTTTACTTCTTTCTAATTTGGATGCCTTTTCTTTCTTTTGCCTTCTAATACTGTGTTTAATAAAAGGGACAAGAGTGAGCATCCTCATCTTGTTTCTAATCTTAAAAGTTTTGAGCTTTTCATCTCTGAGTGTGGTGTTAGTTATGAACTTGTTATATATGGTCTCTATTGTGTTCAGGTGAATTCCCTTTATACTCATGTTGTTGAGTTTTTATCATAAATGAATGTTAGAAATTTGTCACATACTTTTTCTGTATCTATCGAGATGCTAATATAATTTTTATCTTTCATTTTGTTATTGTGGTGTATCACCTTGTTTTGAAGATGTTAAACCATCCTTGCAGCCTTGGAATAAATCCCACTTGATCATGATGTATGATCCTTTTAATATATGGTTGAATTTGGTTTACTAATATTTTGTTGAGAATTTCTGCATCTATGGTTACCAGGGATATTAGCCTTTAATTTTCTTTCCTTGTGATGTCCTAATTTGATTTTGGTATTGTATTAATTCATCTTTGAAAGTTGGTTAGAACTCACCAATGAAGCCACTTGATCCTTTGGTTTTTTGGAAGGTTTTACTGATTCAGTCTCCTTACTAACAGTTGGTCTGTTCACACTTCCTATTCCTCATGACTCTGTCTTAGAATGTTGTGTTTCCAGGAATGTAGCTAATTCTTCTAGGTTGTTCAGGTTGTCGGCATGCAGTTGTTCACAGTAGTTTCAGGAACCTTTGTATTTCTGTGGCATCAGTTGTAATGTCTCCTCTAATTTCCTTCAGCCCTTTCTCTTTTTCTCTTGGTAAGTCTCACTAAAGATTTGTCAACCAAAGACCATCTCCTGGTTTCACTGGTATTTTCTATTGTCTTCTTAGTCTCTATTTCATTTGTTTCTGCTCTGATCTTTATTACTTCTTTCTTTTTACTAACCTTTGTTTGTTCTTTTTAATTCCTTGAGATATAGTTAGGTTGTTTGAGATCTTCTTGGTTCATGAAGTATACACTTGTCACTACAACCTTCCTTCTTAGAACTGCTTTTGCTTCATCCCATAGGTTTTTGTACGTTTTATTTCCATTCTCACTTGTCTCAAGGTTTTTATGATTTCTCTGTTGACCTATTGCTTTGTTTGGTAGCTTAATTGCCACATATTTGTGAATTTTCTGATTTTATTCTTGTAACTGATTTCTACTTTCATAGCACCATGGTGAGAAAATATGGCTGATATGATTTCAGTCTTCTTAAATTTGTTAAGACTGTTTTGTGGCCTAAAACATGATCTATCCTGGAGAATGTTCCATGCACACTGGGAAAAAAATGCATTTTGTATTGCTGTTGGATGGAATGCTTTATTTCTGTTAAGTCCATCTTGTCTAATTTGTCATTTAAGGCATATGTTTGATTTTCTGCCTATGAGTGATTTCTATTGATGTAAGTGGGTTATTAAAACCCCCTACTATTATCATAATGCTGTCCATTTCTCTCCTTAGGTATGTTAATATTTGCTTTCTACATTTAGGTGCTCCTATATTATGTGCATAAACATTTACAAATGTTATATCTCCTCGTTGAATTGACCCTTTTATCCAAAGAAGTATTCTTGAGAGGGCTAGTGACTAATATCCTTGCTGAAGACAATTAAGACTCAAGATTCCCCTCTGCCATTTAAGCATTTTAAGTAATTACAAACTGTTAGTAAAATGTAACATACTATAGAGAAAAGTTACCTTAACAGGTGGGATAAGACATGAAAAAATGCTAATGGCTTAGTTCTAGAGTCCAGTAAGTTAAGTAACTTAGAGAATACTGACATAAAGTTAAAAAAAATCAGAGTAATGATCCATAAAAGAAAGCTGAAAAGCAGACTATAGATCTAAAGCCTAGTTCAGAAGAGCTGACTAGATAAGAAATACTTATATTAAAAATGATTCAATTACAACATCTACCCAGCTCTTTTCACCTTTACTTTTACCCTAATGCTTATCACACCTCCTCCTCTCAACAGTAGAAACTCATGGAGAGTCCATCTTTGGATTAGATACCTTTAGATTTTTCTCTGTGGAAGATGGAGGAGTCTTAGCATTCTCTTGTGAGTAGTGCTTAGCATATCAGTTTACCTCTTGAAAGCTGCAGTAGATTGTCTCCAAAGCTGGCTGCCAACTATGCCTTCTATGTCAGTGTGCAAATGCTCGTTTTCTCATCAAGATGCAGTGTTTGTATACCCATCCGTTGAACTGTTCTGGCCTGTGACTTGCATTGATTAATAGAATGCAGAAATGACATTCTGAGAATTCCAAGCCTTTGTCTCTAGAGGTCTATAGCACCTGCTTTCACTCTTGGAAACCAGCCGCCCTGCAAATGTCAGACTAAATTACTGAGTGATGAGGCCACCAGGGGGAGAACCTAAGTGCTCTGAAATTGGGAGTGAGCCCATCTTTGATTCTCAAACCCCACTTGAATCACTCCAGGTGATACTGTAAGAGAGAGGCCCAGCCAGCTGTCAGCTTTCAGGCCATTCCAACAGAGGTCACAGACATCACAGAGCAGAGAGGAGCCATCCACACTGAGCCCTGCCCAAATTTCTGATGCACAGAAACATGAACAAATGGTTGTGGTTTCAAGTGGCTAGGATTTGGGTATTTTATTACACAGCAACTGACAACGGAAACAAAGTACAGATAACCTGGCTCTGGAGGATTTGGGATACAGTGATTAAAATTATAAACTAAAAAAGAAAATGGCATTAAGGAAGTATATTTGTAACTTGGGAAATAATCCTCCTTTTGGAACCTGGCAGAGTGAATGAAATGGGGAAGCAGACTTAGAGCAATAATGCAGAGACTCCGCCACCACACAGTAACCCACGTGGACAGTTATCAGACAAGAGTCCTTCAAATTCCGAGTTGCCTAGCAGTTTGTGTGTCTTTTAGACAGCAATAACCACAGCACATATTACTGTAATCCTTTATAGTTTGACATACATACATACTTTGTTTTTATTTTATTTTTTTTCATACTTTGTTTTTAAATGCTCACGATCTTCACTGTGAAAAGGAAAAATAAATAAATAAACCAACAAACAAAACCTGTTTGTGGGAAAAAAGCAAAACGGCAGGGGGGAAAGTCACCTGAATGTGGAAGAGCTCACCTCCTGTTTAGCATTTTGTACCTAAGGAAATAAACAAAGAAAAATAATGCAGAGACTCTAACTGATGGCTATGATGCCAGCATGGCAAGAGTTTGCCACACCTTGCTTTTGCTTCTTTGTGCAGCTTATAATGATCATTAGTAAACTAGGAAAATTATGACTTGGGGCTATGAGTGTAGAACAGGGAAACAGAGGTCTTTAAGTCCTCACTCATGATAAGCCTATCTCATGTTATACCATTCGTGACCCTTGGGAGAGTGAAATAGTTCTTTGGCTCCCAAGACTGTTGCTTATAAGTGTTAGCTTATATTTGAAGGAAAATAAAATTTTTAAATAATTACGAGTATGAAAATTTAAAAAAATTCTCATCCTCATTTAAAAATCCCTATCTACAAACTACTTCAAATTTGTTGCCATCCTACTTTTTTTCCTTTAATTAAATGACAGGCCAAAGAATAAATTATATATCCGAGCAATCTGTCTGCCTTTTTAATTGCTTTTTCTGTCATTAGAGCCCTGAAAAGACTGCTCTCTCTTAGTACATTTCCCTACGTTTTTGGCCTCACATCTTTCACTTCTGATGAGATTTTCCAGTCACCTAACCTCCTCTGGTTTACTGATTCCACCTTCATGTGACTGAGCATGAGACGGAGCCAGGGTGCACCTTGGCTGCCTTGCAAGGACAAGGTCTGATCGGTTTGCTGGTCCAGCGGGACCGTGGACAGGTCTTTGGAAAGTGTGAATGAAGATCTGGTGGACGGCACTTTTCATGTGTATGAAAGGCATACACATATGAGCTTTCTCTTTTACCCTTGTTTAAAATTTTAATTAACAAATCTAGTCACAAAAAAATCAAAGCAGATTAGCTTATTCAGAAAGCGCTGTTGGGAGGTGGGAGTGGGGTACTGTTGACATAAGGGCAGGAAAAACGTGAAGTTGCAGCAGCAAAATGTCCCCAAACAAGTCATTTCACACTCTTTAAGCACCCTGATTAAAGAACTGTGGAACTGAAAATAGCAGTCTCAGTAGTTCTGAATTAGACATTCCTACCTCCCTTTTGAGTTTGGTCAGTGAGAAAAAAAAGTTATAATATTCTGGAGAACAGTGAAATTTCTGATCTCTCTGTCCTAGGTGGGAAAAAAAAATTCTGATTCCTGGACGTTCTAAACATTAAGTCCGGGGACATTTGGCCAACTTACCAAAGTATGATAGAACCTGAAGGAAACAGTGTGCTTGTTTTCATACTTAGGACCACCATAAGTGCTATCATGATTAGTATTGTATGCCTTAAAATATAATGCAAACAGATGCAAATATTCATTACAGTGGGCTTCCCAGGTGGCTTAGTGGTAAAGAATCTGTCTGCTAATGGAGACACAGTTCCATCCCTGAGTCAGATGATCTGCTGGAGAAGGAAATGGCCACCCACTCCAGTACTCTTGCCTGGAAAATCTCATGGATAGAAGGGCCTGGTAGGCTTTAACGTTAGTTAGGTCTTTCCTGGGTTTGCACATTGCCCTGCACATGTGCAAAAACTCTTATGTCTTCAATAATATGCTATAACTTTTCAAAGCCTTCTATGGACATCTTCACTAGCTTTTCACCTTTTTCAGTATTTTGGTCAGCTTCTTGTTAACCTCAACGGGTATGATTGCCTTAGATAGCTGTGATGTTGCTGATTGTTTTCAACTACCATCTTGGAATAGAATTGTTTACAGAGCTGTTTACAGGTAAAGTTAAGTGCTGAGAATGCAGGCCTTTCCAGAGAGTGAGATTCAAATAGTGACTATTCTCTGGGGCTGGGGATTTTGGGGGAGCTACACACACAATCTGCTAGCCTGCTGGACCTCAGAGATACTGTAGTCACAAGGCTGTTGTTGCTCAGGGCTACCACAGATGCTGAGAGAGCACAAAGAAACTGGTTCAGCTGAATTGCCACCTTGTTCCTATTATGATTCGGCTATTGTTACCGAATAAACACTCCCTCAATTGTTGCAATCCTCTGATGAGTCTCCAGAGTTCTGAAAAAGGTGATCTGGAGCAACTTTTACCAGTATTCTCTTTGCTTATATGGAGTAATGGATTTTCAGGTCATTATTCTACCATTCTAGAAGGACTTCTCCAGATGAGGAAGCGAAGGTCCAGGTAGGCTAAGTAGTTGCCCAAGGACCCAGAGCCAAGCAGCTCCAAACACAGGATTTCAAATCCAAAATTCGACTTTACACTCAACTCCCTCCCACTCCAACAGTTTTCTGGAACTTCTCATCAGAGAAGCAGCAGTGGTTACAAAACCTCCATCGCCTACATACATGTTAGATAGCATTTTTAACAAAGCCCTTTCAATTGATCTCCAGTCTTAAGCTTTGAACTTTGTACTAATTAATCAGTATCATCACACCCACCAATATCATCATCTATAAAATGTATTTCTGCCACAGGATCTTATTTCCCTCTCTAGTTAGACTCTATTCAGCTGGAGCTCTATGCCGGCATCTCCTTAGCACTTATTATGAAGGTTTACATTGGCAAGATTTACTTTCAGGATGAAATTGAGTACCAGAGTCAAATATAAGGCCCTTACCCAAGCAGAGTAAATGGTGTGTGCTACCCCAGGGGTATTAGCCATGGTACCTGAACTTTCTATACATTTTTCAGTAACAAGTGAGGAGCAGGTAGGCTTCAGCTCTCCATGCTTGACAATTAACAGCTGAAGAAGAGGAGATACCCAGGGTCTGGAAGAACCGAACAAAATTCTGTTCAAATTCCTTTGAATAAGAAGTGTGCTTAAAACACTGTACATTCTTGAGCACAGACCTCTAATAAAAGTAACAGTGAAAGGTAAATCTTTCACCATGGTGCCCAGATGCACTGTTTATTACAAAATCTGAAGTGTCAGGATGGAGAGTCATCTGCAGTGGTATCAATATTACGGCTCTTGACATCTCTCTTTATGGGCTCAGTTGACCTGAAGTAAGAAAACCGTTTCCTGTACTAACAGGGCATTTTTCAATGATCTACTTGACCTCTGCCTCTGGGCTTAGCAGTCAAGAGTGGTAAGATGACATTTTTAGCAGAACAAAACCCAAAGAATTTAAGCTTAAGGGAACCCAAACATTTAATTAGTTAATACCCATCTCTTCCTGCAGGGATTTTAGTACCTGTCTGCACACTAAAATCACCAGGGAGCTTTAAAAAAAACTCTTAAACCAATTAAATCTGAATCCCTCCAGGGAGGGACCCAGCCATCAGTATTTCTGAAAGGTTCTCCAGTGATTCTAATGTGAGAACCACTGTGTAAAGACATTAAGGACACACACACACACACACAGAACTAGCTTTGGCCAGTTTCACAAAGTATAAGACATCTACTTAAATCTGAATTTCAGATAAAGAATTTTAAAAAATATAAGCATGTCCCATGCAACATTTGGAACATAATCAAAACATTATTTGCTGTTCCTCTGAAATTCAAACGATTGTCCTGTAATTTTCCTGTAAAACCTACACAGGAATTGTAGGTTTGAAAGTTAAAATTGAAAAGTAAGCAGTAGGGGCATGAATAACACTCTGCCAACAGAGAAATTTCACTAGTTAGTAATTTCTTATTTAAAAAAAAAAAAAAATCACCTGGAATATAACAAAACTGTGCCAGGCCAAAGCCATCCTGGGCAGTTTCCAAGTCATGGAGGAGGATGGAGGGCCACAGGAATGTTCCAGGCAGGTTTCCTTCATGCCCATGTCAGTCTGCTAAGGCTGCCATAACAAAACACCACAGACTGGGTGGCTTAAACAGCAGAACACTATTGTCTCACAGTTCTGGGGCTTAAAGTCCACAATCGAGGTGTTGGCAGGGCTGGCTTCCCCTGAGGCCTCTCTCCCATGGCCTGGCTGGGCCTTCTTGCTGCCCTCACAGTCTTTTGCCTGTGAGTATGCGTCCCTGTCCAAATTTCCTCATATAAGGACGCTAGTCCCATTGGATTGGGCCCCACCCGAATGACCTCATTTTATCTGAATTACCTCTTTGAAGGTGGAGTCTTGAAATACAGTCACATTCTGAGGTGGTGTGGGATTGGGTCTTTTAACAAATGAACTGGGAGGGACACAATCCAGTCCAAAAAAGTGCCCCTCACTGGACTGCAGGGCTGGGGAGCGGGGGAGGCTGTGGGGTAGCCCAGTCTGATGGACTCCTCTTTGTGCCCTACCACCCAGGAACAGGGAAAGGAGACTTTCTGAGGGAAATGACAGAAATTAGGGTCAGGAGGGCAGAGGAAGCACCACTCCTTTTTGCGAAGAAAAGGGTAAAAGCGATGCTATCATTTGGGAGGAGGATTAGAGGAAGAGAAGGAGAAAGTGTTAAAAATCAGAGGAACTATGTGCAGGAGAAAGGAATATAAAGATATTACCATTCTTCCAGAGGTTGCGAACACTGGGGAAGGGAGTAGAAATCACCATTTCTATAGCTTAAACTGAACGCCCCAAAAAACAAACAAAAGCATCGCTCCCTTTCCCCTGCTATTTTAGGGAGGAAAACAAAAAAACGGCCTCAAGTGTTAGGCTTTGCACAGGACTCAGAGTCGGGCGGTCATTTTACTGAATTCTCGGGCTTGGTCAGCCTTTAAGAGCACAGTTCATTGTTTCCCAGCAGCTGACCTGGGTTTTACTGCTCTATGGCATGAATATGTATGGTTGGGAGCCCCAGATGTGCCAGGCTGCTGGCGGGTTTTCAGGATTTGCAGGCGCACACGCACACGCACCGGCCTGCTCAGGGTTTCAGGCGGCGCCAACGGAAAGAACAGCCAGGAAGTTTCCCTCTGGGGAGTAGTCACTGCCAGTCCATCCCCGCTGGATGCGTGGGCTACAGCCGGCAGGGGAGGCTTGGGCGGGTGGAAAGGGGCCTGGGGGAGGGCGGAATCTTGACCTAGGGGTTTAGATGGAGTTAATAAAGCACATCACTCTCCTGTTTCCTCACGTTCCACGTCTGCCAAGAGAATGGTAGGAAAGGGGGCGGGGAATCGGCTAATACTGCAAAAGGAAATCCAGCCACAAAGCCACCGAACTTTTCCAGGGTGCTTAGGCACCGAGGTTCTCGCAGCCCGGCTTCTGGCGCCTTTGTCCCCGCGCCCATCGCGCACTCTGGGCAGAAGGTCGCCGGCGAAGGCGGATCACCCGCCCCAGATCGGCTGCCTGGCCCGGGGCCAAAGCTCGCCGCAGCCACTCGCTGCCATTCCGACGTGAGTGAAGCCTCCTTAGTAAGAGTGTAAATAAAAATCCGGGCTGAGAAATGAGTTTTCCATGCCAGCGATCACCGGCCGAACCTTGGCTGTAAATAGTCTGGCGGAGCGGCGCAGATGGAGCCCCCGCACCTGGGGGATCGCACCATCTCCGAGAAGCGCCGTGGCCACAGCTGGGCGCAGTCCAGACACCAGTCCTCAGGGAGGCCCGGGGATGCTGTAACCACAGGTAACGCGCCACCTCCCCTCCCCCGAGCTGGAATCATCTTAGCCTGCCTTGTCCTCAGGAGGTTGGACCGCCAGGCCCCCTAATTTATGGTCATTGGTGTAATAGCTTTAACGTGATTTATCTGACCGCAGAGGAGATGGCAAACGCTTGGAGGGGAACGATTGGCCGGGCAGGCTTTGTGCATTTCTGATTGGCCTTATTAATTTCCATCGGAGCTGAGGAGCGGCCTCTTGACTGAGACAGGGAAGTCAACCTGGCAACAGCCTCTATGGAGAGTGGGTTGGGGCCTGGCAAAGGTTTAGCTTTGGCGGAAACTTAAATAATGTACTGCTTAAAAAGTCGAGGAGTCTGATAATGTACTGCTTAAAAAATCGGGGAGTCTGACAGAATTTGCTAGCATACTGATTAAAGTAGATTTAGTCCGAGAGGGTAAGGATCTTTTGATAGGACAGCTTCCTTATTCTTTTTTTTTTCCTTTTCGTTTGTATAGGACGTGGGAGGTGGACGGGAGGAAGAGCAGGGAGATTACTTTTTTTGTTTTTATTTTTAATATTTGAGTTGGGGGGGTGGGAAGCAACACTACTTAGAAGAGAAGGAATTTGAAGGTATCATGGGGGGTGAAAAAAGTGTTTCTAAAAATGCTGTATTTCACAATCATTTGTGTGGGAAAAAAATGATTTCTTGTCTTTTGAGTTCTCTTCAGACATCACAACTAGTATTTACTGAATATTAAGTTCCTGGATAAGCACACCAATATACCACACTTCACAAGGTCATTACTCTGTGTTACTGCAGTAACTGTCATTTAAATATCACCCTTGAGTGATGCAACTTAGTCCCTTGAATAAGAGGGACTAAATAAGAATACTGGGGGAGTTATATTTAGTGCCAACTATTTCCATATGAATGAATAACCCGTTCAGTAGGGATGGATATTCAAATATATATATATATATATATATTCATTTACTGTATTTATTTGTGTTGGGGGGACTCAGATGTAGACACATAGCACTAGGCAACCCCCAAATACAATCCTTAACACTGTTCCTCGGGAACCAGAACAAAACCAGAGAGCAAGGGAGAGGACGTGATTGCTTGGGGAGAGGGGCAAGTTGGTGTCACATGTGCAGTGGCACACTCTTTTATTTATAGCTCTAACCAGAAAAATAGACTGGGAGCAGCTGAGTACCAATTTATTGTACTGCCTGGACCAATGAGTGGTTGCCTTAAATGTCACTGAGTTGGAAGGCTGTGCATTTCATTCAGTGCCAGGTTACAAGAAGCTTTGAAGCAGGTCGAAAAGGCGCCCAGTAATTGTCCTGCCACCTATCAAGGTGAGCAAGTGCAGTCCTGCCAGGTAGGGTTGGCCCAGTGGGGGATGAGAGCTGCCTGTCATCACTGACTAATCTCATCAAATGCTGCCTGAGTAGAAACGAAGATGGCCCATTTAGTCCTATTACAAGAGCCAAGTGGAGCGGAAGGGTAAGGGGTTGCCTTCCAGGGCCACAAAAATGGATTTGGAGCTTAGGAGCAGCAATTTGTTTGGGCCACAGGCCATAGCATGTGCACGTGACACATGGCTGCTGTGTCCAGCTCCCTAAATGTGTAACACTCAACATGAAAAAAGTCCAGTACCATGAGTGCTGCAGAGAATCAGAGGTTAAGAGTCTGCAAAGGTCAGGGAAGGTTTTCCAGGTTGACCATTGCAGTGGATCATGAGGGATGAAAGGGAGTTGGTCCAGGATAGAAGGTGAAGGTCATGCTGACCATGGGTGGATCATGGACCGTAAGGGAGGGGGCAAAGAACAACCCTGTTTAGTGCCTGCTGACGATCCTGACGAGTTCAAGCTGCGTGTCATCGCTGTATGAAACTAAATGTTTATAAAATGCCAGAAATTTCACCCCCTAGTAAAGATGAGCAGTCAGGTGTCTCCTAATTTTTTCAAGACCAAAATGGAAAACCAAGTATGTTTAAGAACATCAAAGGCGCAACGACTGCAGAGCAAGTCAAAACCACAGAAGAGAACTAACTCTGAACTCTTGAGTATAACTGTTTTTAGCTTAAAATAATCCTCCACTAATTTGACATGTGACCCAGAAACAAGAAGTGCTGTCTCCCCAGCCTTCCAACTGAGCTCAGCCATGTTGGTCTCTAAAGAGAGACAGGCTGGCAGCCGGGCAGTAGCGTTGCCTCTGTCCACACAAAGGTCTGGCCCTGCCTCTCCACCTGCCCCAGTAGGCTGCTCTCAGGACGGGCAGGAAGCTCATCTGTCATCACAACAGAAATCAGCTCCATTGGTTTGCATTTTTGGCTTACCAGGAAGCTCCTTCCCAGGCCACTTGAGTTGATGGTTCAGTAGATGCTTCTCTCCCTCCCTTCCTCAGCCTCCCAACTTCCTCCTCCTCCTTCTGAATGGCTCACTGTCAAAGATGGAAATTATGACTGCGGAACTGACTACTGCTCTCAGATAAAACAAGGGAAGCACCTCTACTGTCTTACTTCAGTCTACCTCACAGGCTGTGTCTCACAGCAATTCTGGTCTTCTCTACAAAGATGCAGTGGTTCTAATCTTGTCTCAGAGAATACACATTCCCTCTGTCATGGGTCCTGGGCCACCACAGACAGCATTCCCAAGCCCTCTATTCTCCTATGCTGTCCATTTCCTATCTGACCTGAAAGTAGCTCCTTCTGGTTTTGGCTGTATCGTTTCAATACTCCCCTGAGCTTTGGATTTGAGCTTTTTCAGAGGCTTCCTTGAAGGAACCACAGTGCCTGTGTATCAAGGTCAGAAGCCTGTATAATATAGCCTAGGGGCTTGCCAGTGGGTCTTGCACTTGTGAACAGCAGTTCCAGGTGACCGACAGGCCTTGGGGTTTTATTTATTCATTTTGCAAATGAATTACAAGAAGTCCTTTCACTTGTCCTAGGGGATGCAGAGAGAAATAAGAATTCTCTAGTCTCAAGCCCAGACCCTAAATGTGTAACCCTCACATGAGAGCACAACAACAGAGGTATGAAGAGAGCTTTGCCAAGTCAGAGAACGTACAAGGAAGGGACACTCTTCCCTGTGTGTTGGTAACAGCCCTCATGTAGGAAGGATGAAGAGAAATCAAGGGACAAGGGGTGGAAAGGTCACGCCAGCCAGGGGTGGACAACAAAGCTAAAGGGGGAAGAAGAAAAGTAGGACAGGTGGAGAGGAGAGACAAGGAGGAGTCTATGGGGCTGATTAGAAAAGAATAAACAAAGGGAAAGCAGGACATGGACAGCACTGAAAGGGGGAACCAGTAACTGTCTCCACTACTACTCAGCTGCACCCAGGGCAAACAGCATCGTGACTATACTACGGCCATTTCACCAAAACATGCTGAAGCTTCAGGAAACAAGTGACCTAGAATGCATATAGTATGTTACTAAGAGCATAAGGCAGATATAGAAAAAGGAAAAAAGACCCAGGCATTAATAAGCTGGGAGGAAAATGCACTGAAGTGGTATTAGCCATTGGTGGTAGGATTATGAATTATTTTAATTTTCTTTCTACTTATCTAGATGTTCTGTTCAATGGTGAGTGTGAATACTATTTTAAACAGGCTACTTACTAATGGAGTAATCTTTAATAAAACATATCCTGATAAAAGGGTTCCTAAAGCTTATTTAAGTTCATGATAACGGCATCTGATCCTTAAATAGAAAAGCGAAGGTAAAAAAAAAATTGGACTGTTTCATTCAGTGTGTGGGTTTTCTACAGATCATTTGGGGGTATGTCTCATTCATACATACGTCAACAGAGCAGCTACCTCACTCTCCCTCAGCACACAAGGGCAGAGACCAACCGATAGCCATCTTAGTATCCCCTGCCCCTAACACTACACCCCGCACAAGCAAATGCACATCCAATAAATGCTGTTTAATGAAAAAATCCTAGACCTTCTATCTTAAACCTTGAACTCTTTTCTCTTACAAGAATGACGCTCATGCTTCAGCATGCATTACAATTATCTGGAAAACTTGTTCAAACACTGAATGCTGGGCCCCACTCCCAGAACCTCAAATTTCACAGGTCTAGGGTAGACCTTACAATCTGCATGTCTAAGTGGTTCCCAGCTGACAGTGATGCTGCTGATCCAGGACCAGACTTGGAGAACCACTGCTCTGTCGCATACTGTCTTTGGGTGGATCTTGAGGGCTGCCTGCACCCAGACATACTTTCACAACCATGACTCGAAAGAATGCTCCAAGATACCATGAAGAATCACAGCTAAAAGAGCCGGCAGAAAGTTCAAAGAATGCTTTAAAACTCAACTCAACAGCTTATTAATTATATTTTGTCCAGGACTGGTACTTGTTGAAGGGATCTCAAAAGACATATTTCCATTGCTTGGTATCTTCAAAGTCATGGAGTCCAGAACAGAGTATAGAAAATGGAAACAAGTATGTACGGCTGGATAACAAAATGTGTGGTACTGAGAGGTCCTGTGGGAATTAGAGAAGGGAAGGACTATCATCAACTAGACTTGCACAGAAAAGCTTTACCAAAAATCTACATTTGGGACCTTGGAGGGTGGTATTTAGGGTATTTATTGCTATACATCAAATTACCCAAAACTCAGTGGCTTAAAACTACTACTGCTATATCATGGTTCTGTAGGCTGACCGTATTTGACTGGGTGGTCCTGCCTCAGATTTCTTGAGTAGTTACAGTCAGAAAACAACAGGAACTAGCTGGGATTGGAGTCGCCTTAAGGCTCACCTGGGCTGACTGGCTAATGGAGCTTCTTCACTCACTTGCTAGTGCCTCAGCATCCTCCACGTGGCTTATTTGCCTGTATTTATTAGTGGCAGTTCAGGGCTCTAAGGGATGGGAAACTGTCTTTTCTTAAAGAGTAGGCCCAGAATTGGCACAGTGTCACTTCCGCCTAGGCTGTTGGTCAAATTGGTCACAGGCCAGCCCAGGTTCAAGTGGGCAGAGGAATCTCTCTCCATGAGGGAGTGGCAAGTGTGCAGAGAAGAAATCAAGGAGTTGGCAGCCGCCTTTGGGGACAAACTACCCTGGGTGGACAGGCAGAGCAGACACCCTACAGCACGAAGATGCAAGTAATCAGATAGGGGCCCGGAGGAAATCTGAAAGCTCCTATACAAGAAAAATCCAAGGAGTTGAGAACTGAAATGAAGCGTCTGTATCTGATACACAATTGAGAATCACTGTAAGTTCTTAGGCAGCAAAAGTGGCTTTCTCTCACGCAACACACCCACATGTTTCGTTCACCCGCTGGCATCAGGGCTGAGTGGTGTACAAACAAATGTACACAAGGCAGGCACGGGCCAGCCGCCACGGATTATTAGAGCTTAGTGGGAGACACACATGAGTGAAGAGGCACTACAGTTTGGTGTGATGACTGCTAACAAAGAGGAAGTGTGAGGATTATGAGAGCATCTGACTCAGATAAGCGGGAGGGAAGAGAAGGGGTAGCTCAATTAAAAAAAAAAGTCCTCTCTAGGGACTTCCCTAGTGGCCCAGTGGTTACGACTCTGCACTTCCACTCCACCGCAAGGGGTATAGTGTTGACCCCTGGGTGGAGAACTAAGATCCCATATGCCGTGCAGTAGTGGCGAAAAGAAAAGATCCCTCTAACAAAAGTTTCTGGGAAAGACAGAAGCCAACGAGACCCTTTAGTGACAGGTGATTCAAATTAAGACACTGTAAATCTTCATCTCTAATGAATGACAATGCAGCCCGGACATGGAGTATACTTTGAACATGATGGGTGTTAAAGGTGTCACGTCGTCCCTTTTCAAGATTTGGTTCTGCCCAATATATAAAGGCATCTGGCGAAACTTGTAAAATGACAACAGGTGGTTGGAAAGCTACCAAGGCATTATTTGGCACACCTGGGAGATCACATCAAAGGCCGCAGAGTAGAGCATTCTTTCTCATGCCCTGGAAGCACCTCCCAGATTCCAAAGAAAGAGCTTATTGTCCTCTTGGAAGTACAGAGAGTCACTGAACAACCTTTAGGGGAGGAATTTTAATTTTTTTGTTTTTGTCTAGATAAGCTCATGTCTTTAGGACAACACTTTCAGTAAATTGCTCATATGCTGTGACAAGGAAATAGACTGCTTATTATAATCCCCAAATCCCATTTCTCCACCAGAAAGCCAGGTTCACTAGCCCTTGCTGCCCACCTCCACTTCCTACACCTAGTGCACTGCCAAATGCACAGCAGAGGACCAATGAGTATTTGACTAGCCTAAAGCGTATATCAAATTTTGTACAGATCACAGATGGTGATGGGGCTAGGTACACCCCAAGTACTTAACTCTGCATCCCAAACTCTGCCAAGAGTTCTAAGTGTGCAGTTAACCATTTGGAGAAATGGAGAAAGGTCTGCTGTACCACTGGGAACACAGGAATAACAGCTGCACTCAGGCCTGGTGGACAGTACACTGGAACTTTGCTAAAGAAAATGGCAACAGCTAAGTCAATGAGATGAGGTGGCATCTCCTGTTTGTCTCCCTTCCCTTTAAGTATGTCCAGCCTGACTGTTTTCAGGCGTCTTTTTTTCCTGTCTACTCCTCCTTTCTTTGCTCACTTTCAGTCAAGACTCTTCCCCAGGGACTATGCAGGTGTGGACAGGAGGGAGGAAACTAGGAGGAATGTCCATTTTCCTCTTGCTAACCTGGGCCAGTGCCAGCTCCCATCAGAGAAGAGGGGAGCTGGAGAGAAGACCGCTGGTGAAAAGAGAAGCAGCGGCAACATGGGGGTGTGGGGAATAACCCCAGACAGAGGCCGGGCAGAGGAGAGACGACGAGGCAGGAACAAGAGACCACTCCAACCAGCGCTCCGGCAGTGGGCCAGCCTGGCCCATGGCTGACTTCCCTCTCCCTGCTTTTGGTTTGTCATTTCACTAGTAGCAGCCACCTTTCTTGGAAAGAGAGAGGAAATTTGGGTCCATCAATTTTAGAGTTTTCATTGTGCAGTTAAATGCTGTATTAGTTTTCTATCCTACTGTGACATTACCACAAACGTAATGACTTAACACAGATTTATTATAATTCTGGAGGTCAGAAGTCTGCAATGGGTCTCACTGCGCTGAAATCAAGGTGTCGGCAGGGCCTTCTGAAGGTTCCAGGTTCCAAAGATACGTTTCTTTGCCTTTCCCAGCTTCTAGAGGCTACCTGCATCCCTTGGCTCACAGCCCCTCTTCCTCCCTCTTCCCAGTCCACTGTGGTTGGTCATGTCCTCAGACCACATCACTCTAACCTTGAGTCCAGTCACCTCTTTCTCTTTCTGCTCCCTATTCCACTGTGATTCTATTGTGCTCACCAGGCAATACAGGATAATCTCCCTATTTTAAGGGTAGCTGAGTAGCAACCTTAACTCCATCTGCAATTATAAATTCTCCACTTTGCCATGTAACCTAACATATTCGCAGGTCCTGGGGATTATTAGCATGTGGACATCAGGGGGTGGGAATGGGTGGGGTTGTTCTGTGGATCACAAACACTGCAAAACCTTACTGAAACTATATGGCTTCAAATCTTCCCTAGTTTTCTTGAAAACAAGAAGAACTCAATGTCAGTTATCTGTTTGTTTTTCCTCTTATGGGTTTGCTGGAGACAGAAGTAACAATCCTAACCATCTGTCATTTACAAAAGGGAAGATTTACTGCTTTTGACTAAAAAGACGCTTGTCACAAGAGCAATATTACAGCCGTCAGTCAAAGACAGGGCCCCTCCTGCAGGGGCTGCAGCAGGTCCCCTGGCCGCACTGTCTCACCAGTGCCACCCAGTTCTCTTCACCTTGAGAGGCAGTCAAGAGGATATGACACCTAACAAAGGGGCAGCGTAGAGACTCACAGACCTGGGGGACCCAGGCATTTATCTGGGTCAGTTTTAGGGTTTCTGCAGAATTGAAAGGCTGTCATGCAAAATGACTCCTGGCCATTTATTAGTCGATCCAAGCAAGGTAACACAACTGCAAGCATGCTAAGAGGGGTACCCTAGTCCCAGGCAGGCTAGACTTCAACAAGATTTGGATTGGCTGTTGTTTTTGACAGCATTGGGAGACATCACAATTATGCAGAGGAGATAAAGAGATAACATTACCACAGAGTAATTTTTTTTTAATACATTTCTACTTTTTTTTTCCTGAGCCATTTCCTGAATATTCCTTTCAGCTGGCAACAGAACCACTTCCCTGGTAACAAAAGGCCATTCTTAAAATGGTAAGGTGCATGGACAATTTGAGGAGCTTAGGATGGTAACTGTTGTATGTGTGTGTTTGTGAAAGAGAGATTGAGATTAAATGACTGTAAAAGCATGTGAAAGAGACCTTTTAGCCTACTTAAAACATCAATAGCTACTATTTATAAACACCTTCCTTGTGTCAGGACTTTGCTGGGTATTTTATGTTATATTATCTGTGATCCTCAGAACCACCGTTCATGGGAGGTATTACAAACAAGGAAATTGAGGATAAATGAGATTAAGAAACTCACCTGAGGTCATACAGCTGTTAAACAGCAGAGAAATAACCCTCTGGCCACCTGATTTAAAGCCCTTGCTCCCTCCTGCACAGAATAACTGACTGCTGGATCACGCATGCCTGTAAGTTAAGTGACAGCAATGGAAATATGTTGAAGGGCCACTGACAGGGCCCTGAAGTCCCCAGGTTCTGTCCACGCCACCTCAATCAACTAACACCCAGCCAGCACTGACTCCCCCATTTCACGATTAGTGACCTGCCTGGAGCCCCATGATGAGCCTGCAGAATGTAACTGTGAGGGCGCCCCTTGTTTCTGATGCCACGCTGCTGCTCCCCAAAGACGTGGCCATACATTACACAGGAAGAGATGAGGCAAACATCAAGAGGAAAGAAAGTGGAAACTGAGCAAAGAAGGGTGGGGGATAAGCGGGAAAGAAAAAGACAGAAATCAGCACATTCACTTGTGTAGGAATGAGTAGCCCAATTTTGCAGATGACTGAAAAAGTGAGACATGCTGTTTGCCATGGAAAGAGTACTGCCCTTAAAACTTGGAAACTTATTTTTTTCCGATTATTTACTTGGCCTCGTTAGACTGCATCCTCAGAGGAGATATATCTTTGAACTCAAATTCAATATTTGACCAGACCAAACAACTATAAATGTTAATAAGAAACAAACAAAGCCAAAACCAACAAAAGTCTAAATATTATGGAAAATTCCTTTTGTGAGTTAAATTCACTTAGTAATAAATTCATTTTTAAGGTTAGATGGTTTCCTTTTTATTAAGACTTTGCAAGCTTTTTATTTACAGAATCAAAATTTACTGTGGATGGAATTCAATTTCCCTGAAAATTCAGTTTTATGTTTAAAGCTGAGAATGCATATGAATTCTGATCCTATGCAGAAACCTTCCATATAAGGAATGGTAAATCCGAGCATCTCCTAGGCCCCACACAGCGCACACCACCCAACTGCTGTTGGAGCCAGTCTAACAGAATAAGTGACCTCCCTAATTTATCTTATCCACATAAACTAGTGGGCTTCCCTGGTGACTCAGTGGCAAAAATCTGCTTGCTAGGGGTCTGGCGGGGGTGGTGGGGCAGGGAGGAGAGATCCAGGTTCGATCCCTGGAGAAGGAAAGGGCAATCTATTCCAGTATTCTTGCATGAAAAACCCCATGAACTATGGCCTGCCAGGCTTCTCGGTGGCCACAGTCCATGGGGTCACAAAGAGTTGGACATGACTTAGTGACTGAATGACAACACAGAAGCTAGTATACTGCAGGAATCACACAGTGATGCTCGTTAATACTGGTTAAATAAAGAAATGCATATTTATGTACACATACTAACTCACAGAATTACACCAGCAATTTTCCAAGGCAAAACAATTCAGATAAAACTGCCCTCCTCTTTCCCAGCACTCCTTCTTTCAAAATTCTCTTCCTTTTAGGTTTTCCTCTTCAATGTTGCTATTGACATTAATATTAATTAGATGAGAATTCTCTACAAAATGCTGGGGCAGAGACCAAAGATACATATGAACTTAAGACTCCAAGCTTTACAGATGGAGTGGGACCAGGACAGATTTTAGCATAGTGTTCTACCCTATACTATATCTCTAACAGATGGCCATTCTCTATTAGAAAAGAATATGAATGTCATTACTTGAGGATCAACTTGAGGGTCCTTACCTAAAATGGACTCAGCTGGCCTACAAAAAAATGCTTGAAATTTCAACTAATGCCACAGGGTAAACACTGAAGGTTGCTACTTCAATCATCCAAGTAAATTTTCTGTGTTAACACTGTAGTTAAGCTTCCCTGGTGGCTCAGATGGCAAAGAATCTGCCTGCAATGCAGGAGACCCAGGTTCGATCCCTGAGTTGGGAAGATCCCCTAGAGAAGGGAATTACTACCTGCTCCAGTATTCTTGCCTGGAGAATTCCATGGACAGAGGACCCTGGTTGGCTATAGTCCACAGAGTCGCAAAGAGTTGGGCATGACTAAACAATTAACACTTTATTTCACTTTCATTATTCATGACAATTGCCTAGTTACTCTGCAAATCTTTGAAAAATAAGGTAGGCAAGTTCAGAGTTTGGATGACAGTAAAATGCCTGAAAAAGTCAGGAGTGGAGCATATGGAGAGGCCTGGTGGGGTGGAGGAGGGGTTGTAGGAGTAGAGGGCTTTGGTGAACGAGAGATCAGCGTGAGGGAACTGGATGCCATGGGTAAAGACAATGTCATCCACAGGCAAGAGTGCTAAAGCAAACCAGCATTTACAAAAGAACAATTGCACACACGGGAGGCCCTGTGTTCGTTACTTAGCACATATTAAACTATAAGATTCGAAATGGTAAGGGAATTTTGGTGCATTCAAGATGATAGGCTTATTTACAGCCATTTAAGCTAAATTCAAATGTATTTTATGATTTAAAATTACAAAAAAAACAGAAAGAAAAGCAGTAAGAATAGAACCTTTTCCCAAATGAAGAGTACCATTCCTCTAGGTCTAAACACTCATGAGCTAGAGAGATAAACTGTGTCCCCCACACACCCAATATTCATGATGGGTAGATGGCAGAGGGTAATCACTATGAATACTTCCACTCAAAGAGGGAGAAAACGAAAGGCACAGCAGTCTCTTGTCCATAGCAAAGCTGACTGGACGCATGTTGCCCATTCCTTGATGAGGGTTCATTTCTAGTCCCTGCAATGATTCTCCTCAGCTCTTCACTCCATCCTCTAAGTTATTCCTCCTAGTCTATAAAATATAGCCCACATTTTAAGTTCAGTAGTTTGGTGAGCCTGCTTTCTGCCTATAGAATTTCTAGGATCTGAAAGTATATTTTCGTTTTGAAGCCATCTCTGTTTCTTATAGCTGAGGCTGCAAGTATTTCTGCAATATACTTTCCTTAAAAGCTTTGTAAGTTTCTTATGACTCATTGATTTCACTAGGGTTTATTTCATTAGACAAAAACCAAATCAACAATTCTTGTCTAGCTGCAGCTCCCTGTCAGGCACCACCTTAAATTTTTCTGGGGTCTTAATAAAGGATTTCACAGTCAAATCCTTAGCTTTATTTTTATCCTGAGAATTTTCATGACAGAGCTCTGAATTTGATTTTTGTCCTGAGGCCAGTTTTTTTTGTTTTTGTTTTACTTTGAGAACATTCTGCTGCAAGAGAATGGTCATCAGAAAAGGATTTTCTTTTCTAACACAGGAAGTTCTGACTTTTATATTCCTCAAAATTTTGCTTGAAAACTGAGTAATTTCTTCTCCAGCTCATCATTATCTGTATTTCATGGTATCAGCTAAATGAAACCAGCTGAAACTTTAAAACTTTAGCTTGAAAATTGTTCAGGCTGATCCACTGGCTCATTAAGTATTTAATATTTCTACATTATCACAGGTAACGGTTTTATTAACTAGGGCTTTTCTTCCAGTATTAATCATTTTTTCTTCACTTTCCTTTAAGCCCTACTGACAACCTCAAGATCCATCAGACTTCTGCTACTAGTCTCTTCAAGGCCCTTCCAACGTATGTGGGCAGCTCAGTTGCAAAGCCACTGCCATACATTTTAGGTTTTGTTATAGTAATACTCCATTTCCAGGTTCCCCAACCACTTCTGATTATCTACTGTTATGTAACAAATTACGCCAAAACGTTGGCTTAAGACAACCACAATTTTATTATTATCTCTCATGGCTCTGAGGCTTTACTAAACTAGCCTAGATGGTTCTTGCTTTAGGGTATCTCAAGAGCTTGCAGCAGATGGTAGCTGGTACTGGAATCATCTGGTACTTGCTCATTCATATGCATGAGGCCTAGTTTGAGAAGACTTAAAAATAGCTGGGGGCAGGCACAGCTGGGTTTCCTCAGACAACTCTCCCTATGACTGTGTGACTTCCCCATGGTCTTTTCAGCAAAGAAACTTTAGGGTGGCTTTACATGGCAGCTTAGAGCTCCAGAAGTATGTGGGGAAAGAAGGGAAGGACAGAAGCAATATCACTTTTTACCACCCTGTTCTCAGAAGCCATGCAGTGACATTTCTATCATGTATTATTTGTTGGGGCAGTATATACATGCCATTAGGGTCAAGAGACTGAGAACCTAGGCTACCATCACAAATCTGAGCGATGGTGCTCAAAAGCAGATCAAGGGTCACATACATTCAAATGCATTAAATTATCCCAACATTTTATTCTCCACAAAGACCTATTTGTTTCATCACTTACTGAGAGAAAGTGGGGTGGGAGTGAAACCAAATGTTCCATTAGGATAGCTAAGTTCTAAAGAAGGGGTCAGCAAACTATGGCCTACAGGCCAAATCCTGCCCATGGCTTGTTTTTAGTATGACCCATGAACTGAGAATGATTTTATAAAGAGGGAAAAGGAGGAAAAGGAAGAAGAGAAAAAGAAGAAAGCAAAGGAGGAGAAGCAGTAGCAAATACAACAGAGACTATATTTGACCCACATCGTCTAAAATATTTAATATCAGGCCTTTTCAGGAAATGTTTGTTGATCCCTATTCTAAAGCACTTTCAAATGTGTTTTCAGATGGTGTCATAGATAAAACAGCAAACACTGCTAGGATGCTTTCAACATACAGCGTTTCCTCACAAAAACAGAGTAGATGCTATAATAACACAGGCTCTTGCCCAATTATTCCTTTTCTATTATACATTCAATTCTGAACCTCCATATTCCCTCTCATTCTTCCTCTATCCACCTGCCAACATTTTCATCTTCTCATTAACAAGCAAGCCTTCTTCCCACCTTCCTCAGGCTTTTTGTGTGTGATGTTTCTTTACCCCTTGCGTAATCTCTCTCCTCAAAAAACATAAATGTTTCTTATCCCTAAAGAACAATCAAAGAGGCAGCCTACCAAATGGGAGAAAACACTTGCAGATCATATATCTGAAAGGGTGTTAACAGATACAGCCACTATGGAAAATAGTATAGAAAAATGAAAAATAGAACTACAAATTCCAGCAACTGTACTTCTGGGTATTTATCTGAAGGAAATTAAAACACTTAAAAAAATAATATGCAATGATTTAATCTAGTTTCTTCATTATAGATATAAATAAATGAAGAGACATACATTTTTAAAAAACATAATATGAACCCCCACATATACTGCAGCATTATTTACAATAGTCAAAATATGAAAACAAACTAAGTCTTCATCAATGATTAAACGGATAAAGAAAATGTAGTGTATAAATAAAAATACAATGGAATATTATTCAGCAATAAAAAAGGATGAAATCCCACCTAATAAAATGGATGGACCTTGAAGCCATTATGCTAAGTGAAATAAGTCAGAGAAAAGTAAATACCATATGGTCTCACTTATATGTGGAATCTACAAATACAATGAAGTAACAACTGAATTTATAGAAACAGAGAACAGATAGGTGGTTATCCTAGGCAAGGGGTGGGGGAAATGAGGTGAACGTGGTTAAAGAGTACAGACTTCTAGTTAGAAAACAATTATGTCATGGTCATGTAATGTACAGCATGGTGACTAAAGTCAACAGTACTGTATGTCACTGGACAGTTGCAAAGATCTTAAAAGTTCTCATAAGAAAAAAACTGTAACTGTGTGGTGATGGATGTTCACTAGACTTATTGTGATCATTCTGCAATATATATAAAATCATTATGCTGCACACTTCTAACTAAAGTTAAATGTCAATTATACCTCAATTTAAAAAAAGAACAGTCAAAACTCCTTACTCTTGTATGTCATTCTATTTCCAGCCTGTTTGTCTACACCATCATCCATGCCCCAGGTCCCACATCCTAACATCTAAATCAGACTATACATTCCTTGAAAGTCCATGCCTTTTTATGTGCCCATTAACTTTTGCCGGTTGTTCTTATATCCAGAAATGCCCATTTCTTCTTTCTTGACATATTGAAAATATGCCTACACCTCATGTCTCTTGTACTTATCCCTTGATCACAATCCTGATGGAAACTGATTGCTTAGTACTCTTCATCCCTATGGCACGTTGCTGTATATGGATCCAGAGTACATGTTTTTATTTTCTTACATTAAAAAAATATAGGAGACTGGAAATCTCATCACAATATACTACCTTTATACTATATCACAACTAACAATGGCTGTTGGAAAAGGAAAGTATTATTTTTTGCCAGTCACACAGAAATTATTCTACTAATTAAGGGGAAAAGGAAAGGAGGGAGGGAGGAGTATATGATAAGGAAAAAAGATGGATGTTGTACCAAAATGCCCAGAGGTCATTTTGGAACTTGCATAATATCTTTTGGGATAACATGTTTTTAGGGTGTGTGACTTCCTGGGAAGGGTGGGTAGAAGCAGGTGGAGGATCTTTCTGCTCCCTGAATCCCTGTTTATGGTAGGACTTGACTACTCAGTTCAGTTCAGTTCAGTCGCTCAGTCGTGTGCGACTCTTTGAGACTGCATGAACCACAGCACGCCAGGCCTCCCTGTCCATCACCAACTCCTGAGTTTACCCAAACTCATGTCCATTGAGTTGGTGATACCATCCAATCATCTCATCCTCTGTCGTCCCCTTCTGCTCCTGCCTTCGATCTTTCTCAGCATGAGGGTCTTTTCCAATGAGTCAGCTCTGCATATCAGGTGGCCAAAGTACTGGAGTTTCAGCTTCAACATCAGTCCTTCCAATGAACACTCAGGACTATATTTCCTTTAGGATGGACTGGTTTGATCTCCTTGCAGTTCAAGGGACTCTCAAGAGTTTTCCCCAACACCACAGTTCAAAAGCATCAATTCTTCCATGCTCAGCTTTCTTTATAGTCCAACTCTCACATCCATACATGACTACTAGAAAAACTATAGCCTTGACTAGACGGACCTTCGTTGGCAAAGTAATACGCTGTCTAGGTTGGTCATAACTTTCCTTCCAAGAAGTAAGCGTCTTTTAATTTCATGGCTGCAGTCACCATCTGCAGTGATTTTGCAGCCCCCAAAAATAAAGTCAGCCACTGGTGAATGCCTAACTGGTGAAATGGTGGCTTTGATTCCTTATCAAAATGTAAGGCCAAACTCAACAATAATGGTAAAGTCAAACTCACAATGCAGAATTAGCAAGAACTTAAAAGAATATTCAGTCAACGCAAGCAAAACGAATGCAGCAGCGCTCATGGACACTCATCAGAGGATCAAGTATTAGAAGCTGAAATATCAACAGAAATAGTAATTATCATTAAAATAATTGCAGTCCCAGGATTAAAACTGAAAATGCCTATGTATTCAGTATATAAAGTGTTAGTTGCTCAGTCATGTCTGACTTCTTGTGACCCCAAGGACTATAGCCCGCCAGGCTCCTCTGTCCACGGGATTTCCCAGGCAAGAACACTGGAGTAGGTAAGCCATTCCATTCTCCAGGAGATCTTCCCCACCCAGGAATCAAACCAGGGTCTCCTGCATTGCAGGCAGATTCTTTACTGTAAATAAGGTCATAGCTAAGTCTCAAGTCTCAAACCAATGAATCCAGATACAGGTAAAATTAACCCCCCTTTGCTATTATGAAAGGCCTTGACTAGTACTTGTTTTTGCTAATCAAAAGAAATCTGAAGAGGATTTTCACTTTTACAAAGGAGAAAATTGCTTCTTTGCTTTACACCATTACCATTTTGGCTTGCAAAAGGTTCAGAGGAAAGCTCTGCTTTTGGATAGCAGGGGAAACCAGTGGTGGTTCACTAAGTATGCTCAGAGCAGGAGGTACTAAACTAAAAAGCCATTAGGTTTTGTTTTTTAAAGTATACATCCTATATAACAGTGATGATCTTTCTAAATTTAAAGAGTTTATTTGTACAATAATGCTTTAATAAACCTTTTCCCTTCAGTATTATACTATTCATTCTACATGTGTATATCCTTGGCACATAGTAGATATTCAATAACATCATTTCTATGCTAGTAAAATGCAAAATCATTGTTTTTTCAAACCCAAAACAAACTGTTGGCTATAATTTTTTTTTTTACCTTTTTCAGTGTGCTAATGTATCCAAATCAAGAATAACCCTGTTAAATCATTCAGATTACTAGATTAATAATAACACTATCTGCAGCAAAGGAAACCATAAACAAAATGAAAAGAAAACTTACAGAATGAGAGAAAATATTTTCAGGGCTTAATTATCCAAAATATAGAAACGACCCACAGAACTCAATAACAAAAAAACCAAACAAGCCAATCAAAAAATGGGCAAAAGACCTAAATAGACATTTCTCTGAAGAATATATACAGATGGCCAATAGGCACATGAAAAGTGATGCTCAGACAGCATCACTAATTATTAGATAAATGCAAATCAAAACTGTTCAATACAATGAGGTATCACCTCACATCGGTCAGAACTGCCATTATTAAAAAGTCTACAAATAACAAATGCTGGAAGGAATGTGGAGAAAGGGGAACCCTCCTACACTGTTGGTAAGAATGTAAAACTTCTGCAGCCACTATGGAAAACAGTTAAAAGTTCCTCAAAAAACTGAAAATAGTGCTGTCATATAATCCAGCAATCCCACTCCTCAGTATATATCAACTTGAAAAGATCTATTTGCCTCCCCTACATGTTCCTACAGAAGTAGTGACAGTAGCCAAGACATGGAAACAACCTAATGTCCATAGAGATGAATGGATAAAGAGGATGTGGTGTGTAGACACACACACACACACACACACACAGACATTGGAATACTATTCAGCCATAAGCAGAATGAATGAATGCCAGCTGCAGCAACATGAATAGACCTAGAGATTATCGTATGAAGTGAAGAGAGAAAGAAAAAGACAATATTTATGGTATTTATCATATGCAATCACTTATATGTGGAATCTAAAACACAACAGAAATGAACATATCTACAAAATAGAAACAGACTTACGGATAGAGAAGAGACTTATGGTTGCCCAAGAGTGGAGGGTAGGAGAGGGCAGGGCTGGGAGTTGAGATATACTGATGCAAACTCTTATTTATAGTAATGGATAAACAATAAGGCCCTACTGTATAGCATAGGGAACTACATTCAATATCCTGTGATAAATTATAATGAAAAGAATACCAAAAAGAATGTATGTGTGTATATACATACATATCCCTGATTCACTGCTGTACAACAGAAGTTAATACAACCTTGTAAATCAATTTACTTCAATACAATTTTAAAAAACATAGTGATATATGTAGAAGCACGATCACATAACTGCTAAGTGTTAACATATATTAGTTGGAACACTGTATTCTACAGATAAAATACAGAGACAGTGACAGTTAAAAAGAACACTAAAATCATCATTTAAGTCAACAGAAACACAAAAATCTATTAAAATGCCAGAACAATTATTACAGCTATCATTTAAAAGTTCAGTCGGTAAAGAATCTGCCAGTCATGCAGGAGACCCCGGTTCGATTCCTGGGTCAGGAAGATAGGCTACCCACTCCAGTATTCATGGGCTTCCCTGGTGGCTCAGATGGTAAAGAATCTGTCTGCAGTGTGGGAGACCTGGGTTTGATCCCTGGGTTGGGAAGATTCCCTGGATGAGAGCATGGCAACCCACTCCAGTATTCTTGCCTGGAGAATCCCCATGGACAGAGGAGCCTGGCAGGCTACAGTCCAAGGGGTCACAAAGAGTCAGACACGACTGAGTGGCTAAGCACAGCACAATCATTTAAAATGATAAATAGGACTAAGCTTACAGAACATAGTTCAAGCCAAAACTAAATTCTTTTTAGTAAATTTCTTTAGCTTTAGAATAAGCTTTTCAGATTTTTTTAAGTATGCTATTAACAAGGCATACGTCTCAAAAAAGACATGGAACTAGCAAAATACCAGTATTTAAAATAGAATGTTATTAATAATTAGAATAACATTAAAGCAAGTATTTTACAAAGTACTTCACAGTGCAGGTTCTAAACACATGCCTTCTGAATTCTAACATAATTATTAGGTTTAATTATGATAGATATCAAATTGCCAATGGATCACAGAAAAAGCAAGGGAATTCCCAAAGAACATCTACTTGTACTTCATTGACTATGCTGAAACCTTTGATTGTGTGGATCACAACAAACGGTGGAAAATCTTAAAGATATGGGAATACCAGACCACCTTGTCTGTCTCCTGAGAAACCTATATGCAGGATAAGCAACAGTTAGCACTGGACATGGAACAATGGATGGTTCAAAATTGGGAAAGGCTGTATATTGTCACCAGGCTTATTTAACTTACATGCAGAGTACATAATGCACAAGCCTGGGCTGGATGAATCACAAGCTGGAACCAAGACTGCTGGGAGAAATATCAGCCACCTTAGATATGCAGATGACACCACTCCACTGGCAGAAAGCAAACAGGAACTAAAGAGCCTCTTGATGAAGGTCAAAGAGGAGTGAAAAGGCTGGCTTAAACTCAACATTCAAAAAACTAAGATCGTGATATCCGGTCCCATCACTTCATGGCAAATAGATGGGGAAAAAGTGGAAACAGTGACAGACTTTATTTTCTTGGGCTCCAAAATCACTGCGGACAGTGATTGCAGCCATGAAATAAAAGACGCTTGCTCCTTGGAAGAAAAGCTATGACCAACCTAGACAGTGTATTAAAAAGCAGAAACATCACTTTGCCAACAAAGGTCTGCATAGTCAAATCTATGGCTTTTCCAGTAGTTATGTAGGGCTGTGAGTTAGACCATAGAGAAGGCTGAGCACGGAAGAATTGATGCCTTTGAATTGTGGTTCTAGAGAACACTCTTGAGAGTCCCTTGGAGAACAAGGAGACCAAACCAGTAAATCCTAAAGGAAATCAACCCTGAATATTCACTGGAAGGACTGATGCTGATGCTCCAGTAACTTTGGCCACCTGACGCAGAGAGTGAAGAGACTCACTGGAAAAGACCCTGATGCTGGGAAAGACTGAGGGCAGGAGGGGGAGGTGACAGAGGAAGATGGTTGGATGGCATCACTGACTCAATGGACTCAAAGTTTGAATTTGAGCAAACTTTGGAAGACAGTGAAGGACAGGGAAGCCTGGCATGCTGGAATCCATGGGATCACAAAGTCGGACACAACTGAACAACAACAGTCTATAGTAGATATATTTAAACAATGGTATCATTGTAAGCATGTGTGAACTTCCACTGTATTAGTACAAGAGCAATCTTCACCCATACTCCCACCCATACGTACACCCCCTCCTACACCAGGATTATTTTGAAACATAAAGCAAATTCTATACATCATATCTTTTTATTGGTAAATTCATTATGTATATGCTAAAAGAATTCTGAAAAAAGAAACACAACCATAATACCTTCATCAAGTGTCAACAGTTCTTTTAACTTCAAATAATCAGTCAATATTTAAATTACTCCAGTTGTCTCAGGAATATTTTTACAGCTGGCTTTGATCAAGTCAGGATATAAAGAAGTCCTATACTTTGCAATTGATGGCTAAGTGTTTTTAAGCAGCTCGATGAAAAAGCAAACACTAACTGAAAAAGATATATGCATTGCCATGTTCACTGCAGCATTATTTGCAACAGCCAAGGCGCAAAAACAACCAGTGTCCACTGATGGATGGATGGACAAATAGGTGAGGCATGTATACACAATGGAATGCTATTCAGTCATAAATAAGAATGCAGTCGTGACATCTGCGACAACATGAATGATCTTGAGGGCATTATGTTGTGTGAAATAAGACAGAGAAAGACAAATATGATCTCACTTATCTGTGGAATCAAAAAAAACCAGAAAACAAAAACCAAGCTCAGAGATACAGAGAAGAGGTTGGTGATGGCCACAGGCAGGGGGTGGGGGGAGGACAAAATGGGTGAAGGGTGTCACAAAGTACAGACTTCCAATTATAAAGCCAATAACTCATGAGGATGTAATATACAGTATGTTGACTACAGTTAATAATACTGTACTGCATATGTGACAGTTGCTACGAGTAAATACTAAAAAGTTCTCATCAGAAGAAAAAAAGTTCTGTAATGGTATGTGGTGACGAATGTTAACTAAACTTACTGTGGTGATCATTGCCCAGGACACACAAACATCAAATCACTTTGTTGAACACCTGAAACTAGAGTGTCCGTCACATCTCAATTTTAAGAAAGCAAACAGTGGATTGAATACGCAAGATGCAGACTGAGCTAACAAGAGGACAGAGAAAAAATGGAAGAGTCATAATTGGTGAGCACTTAAGAAAAAGATACAGAAGTGAGGTTAGAAATGCCTCAAAGGGCCCACTAGGTACTGAGCTCAGCCCAGAACATCTTAGGTGCTATCCAGAACGCTGTCAGTTATGGGCATGAAGGAGTTAGACGTTGATACCACTCATCTCTTCATATTGGAACCTTTGAAGATATGCCCCTTAGTTCACAAAGGTTTTCCTTAAACTATAAAAAATACAGAGAGACCAGAAGAAAAGCATCAGAAAATAACACCAAGTACATAAAAGCTCATCATTCTCCACATCTCACCCATGTAAACTCTTCTTGGTTTTAATGTATTTCCTATTTCATGTAATCTCCTATGTTGCATGTATAACTAGAAAGCTTAATGATTTACTTTAAGAGCTATAATTGTTTCTGAAGTCCATGATAATCTATAAATTCTTTTTTTCTTGCAGTTTACTTAAAAATACCAGGTCATTTGTCTTCTAGAATTTTCTAGTGTGGATTTTGCCAACTGCATCCAGTGGTGGTTTAACATGTTCCTCTGTATCTTAAGTCTCTTATAACTGGTAGTCAGATTTAAACGTTTGAGAGTCAAGTTCAATTATTTGACCTTCATGGATGGCACTCTGCACTTCTGTGGTATAACTTCAGCAAGCACAGAATGTTTATAGTTCTGTTACTGTAACGCTAAGGCTGATCAGTGGGTTCAGGTGCTATGAGCCTGATCCATGCATTAAACTGCTCCCCACCAGCATTCACTTAGTGAAGAGTCATTGAGGCCTCACTTGATTATTTCATTACTGCTGCAAAATGTTGAGGTCCTATTTCTATTATACTGTATTTTTAAGCTGGAATTATTTTATAATGAGAAAATTTCCCTCACAACTATGTAGTTACCCTGAGGTGTAATTTGGAAAAGGCAGGATAAATGCTTGACTCTTCTCTGTACTCCATCCCAGCAAGGCTCATAATTGGCTCTCCATTGCCTGTGACATTAAAAGAACCCCACACGTCTGCTCTTGAGGTACAGGATCTATACGGCCAACTCAATATCCTGCTCACAGTGCACTCTTGCTTCTTTGACCTCACAATGCTGAGGTACATCAAAAAATGTGATGTCTCATTAATCTGGTGGAGAAACGTAAAGACTGCACAGTCTGACAGTACAGTTGGCGATGCTCTACTGGGACTTTTGTTTTTAAATGCAGATAAAATTATTTTAAAAATGGGAAAACACATACACACAACCACAGTAACACCAGTGGTCCTGGAGCAAGGCTCTAGAGTAGGTACACAAGTGGAACTCAAATTTGAAAAAACCCAAGAGGCCCACAGACAGTGCGTGTTACATATTGTCACCATTATAGACAAGCGCATCCCTGTTTAAATACACATTCCATTAAGGGTGGAGGTTCATTCATTTAGTCTATTGGGTATCCCCAGTTGCCTGGTACATGGTAGGCACTCAATGTATTTGTTAATAAAATGAATGAGTTAAATTTATCCAGAATATATATATTCTGCATGAGTTTCAGTCACTAAAAAAATTAAAGGCATATAGGATTTTTATTCTCACTGACAATTAACCTGGTCTTATTAAACAAATGCAAAGTTATTTTTTAAAGAAATAGAAAAAGGTTTCCATTGACTTACATATTTTAGAGCTCACTCAGGTCTTTCTGCCATCATTTGGGGGTAATAGTGTCACTACAACTATGATTAGCACAGGCCTTGTATCTTATCTTTTAGCACATTTCTGTTTAATAAGGCCTTTAAAGTATATTGTGTGCAGAATATTGAAATAGCAACCTCTGAATCTTAATACTTTTTTGTTCAAGTTCAAAGGGATTTTTTATTTATAAAAGAGAACACAGGGTTACAACTACATGGATGATCTAAGTTGCAACTGTCTGTGGACACTTTTTAGTTCCTTGTTTACTTTTCTGTGACATTTGACACTATTTGGCCTCTGAGAAACGTTGACCTTCATGATAAGACACTCTCAATTATAACAGAACTAACAAAATTTGAAACCCAGCTAAAGGCAAACGGTGTATTTTCAGAAAGCGCTGAGGTGGAAAAAGAAGAAAGAATTAGGAACTTACCTGTAAAGTCAACATGAGACTCCTATCCTAGGTTGGTTTGTTCATAACCAAATCTTTACTGTTGGGCATCACATGTACAGTTTAAAAGGATCCTATTCACAAATTTAGTGTCCAGAAGTTTGTGTAGGCACAATTCCATTGCTGTATCGAACAACAGTGCTTTTAAAGAAAGCTAACTGTAAAGTGAAAATCTAAATATAAATAACTCTCAACTTCAGATTATAAAAAGCACTCTATTCCGTGTAAAACTAAGTGTTTCTCTTAAACAAATTTGGGTAACATCGGCACATATTACAGCAGATAATACATGGCTAAAATGTAAGCCAGTCAGCATCACTGAGAATAAGCCGCAATTGTAATGCTCACCTTGAAGACTCCAATTGCACTTTTAGAATGACTATTAGAGGCAACAAACATCAAAACCTCTAAGTTACAGTTATCTAAGTGCTCCGTACTTCTCTCCCCTCAGCTCTTTTACCCACTTTTTTCCCGCCAGGTCTCAAAAGGTAACCTAGGTCACTAATGCTTCTCTCCTGCCCATATTTTGATTATTAAGTACTTGGGGTCCTATCTTTTCTAGCTGCACTGACCTTTGTGGCAGTGATCCAGCCAATTAGTGTGCTTTTCCCACAGTGCCTCAGAGTGATATTCTAACAAAAATACTTGGTGAACTGCGTTAGACAATCATTTGAGTGGTTTTAATATTTCTATCTGAATCAGCTAGCTATCAGTGGCTTCAATTACATTTTAGATTTTATGACAATGGTCATCATTCTCCTCTTGGGTATTACCGATCTGGCCTAATTCACTTTTGAAGACGACTGTCCTATTTTTCTTTTGTTACAGAAATTACAGAAAGGAGTCTTAATTTGGGGGAAGTAAAGTAGTATCTCTTATCCGTTTCTTCCACCCCACACTATGGAGGTAGTGGGTATAACACACAAGAGGGAGAAAGAGTGGGTAGTTAATGAAGAAATCGAAGTCTTCTTGGCACCTAGTTTCCACACACTGAAGAGCTAATCTCGGCTATCAGGTTCCTCTGGCAAAAATTCTTCTGAGCCCACTCCACAAGATGCAATGTCTTATGTGCACCCTGGCTCACCTACCAAAAGGCAATTTCATGTTTAAATAGCTTATAAACAAAATTTTTATATGTAAGATTAAGAATCAGGAATTCTGACTTTAAGGCATAAGACAGAACTCTTCCCCAAGAATCTTCTCCAGGTGTCTCATATGCAAAATTAACAGCTATATTTCCAATAATTTGAAACAACATTTATTAAAATGTTATTACCATAACTCAGCTTTCCTTTGGTCTGGCACTCATTGAGGACACCCAAAATACTGCTTTATTCTTTCCCATCACTGGCTTTTTGCTATTACAAATTAATAAGTGTTTGACAACAGATCAACAAAAAAGTTAATTGCACCAAGTAACTGTCAAAAGTATCGATTGCAAAGTTGTACTTTTTATAAGACAAATTCATCTTCGTAGTAAACTGTCAATAGTAAAAATGTTCAGCAGGTAATTTTCATCAATGTACAGAAATAATAAAGTGAAATTCATGAAAGGCTAATTTTTAAAACTAGAGATTAGGGTAGAAATATAACTATGGTACTAAAAACAAGTTGGCTGGGGGCAGTATCTTCTTTGTAATTTAGCCAACAAGAAAAACATATGGAAGTACTTTATATCCAACAACTCAAAATGTTCCTACTATGTGGGATGAAATTTACTTTAAAAGCAAAAGATAAACTATGAATACTTTGTACATCCACTTCAACTTCCTACCTGCTGATCTATTCAAGTTCAATAAATTACTGGCAGAATCGGTAACACTTTTGGGTACAAATTAACAACTGTTGATCACCCATAAAATGTTCTACAGTATAATGGGAAAGATGAAGACCTGTGGGATGAGGATTACCTTGGTTGCCTGGATGAACTGTTCTGGGAAATGAAAATTAGAATTTTATTAGCTTCCCCGTAAATCAAGATTTTACATAGCACCCAGAGATTTTCATCCTTTAAAAGAACTGGCACTTAATAAAATCTAAACTTACTTTGCCCTTTGATATCAAAAGTAAGCAAACTCAAAAAGCCAATGTTCAAATATTTTATGCGCTTTAAGATTCAATATAAGGTTCTCTCCTGTCCTTCCCACAATAAGGCAGCTCCATCCAGACCAGATCAGATTGAGTAAGGTTATCTCTCAAAGCTAAACCAAACTAAATCAAGACACACTTATTAGATCACTTTTGAATTACGAAAGCACCAAACTCCTGCTGGAGGGGACTAAGAGGATTCAGTTGGCTTAAAAATTTTTCTCCTTAAATGTGCCTTTTTCTAGGCAAAGAACTGCCTTATTTTTCTCAATTATGCATCCAAAATTAAACCATAGAATGCTTGTGATTACACCATTCAAAGTTAATTATTCTACACAAATCAAAACCAGATCTGTTTTTAAGGAAAATATTAAAATTTACCACTAATTTTTCTCAGTGAAATTAAAATTTTAAAAGTACAATCATTTTTTACCCAGATCTCGCAGTAAATACCAAGTCATTTCATTAGTTTTCCAAACTACGTTTTCTTTATTAAAAACTGAGGGAATAGTGGTCCCTCACAAATTAAAATGGAAAATATTAGATTTTAAACTCAAAGTATCCACGAACCACACTTTTAGCGCCTACCTGGATCCTTTCCCCCCACACTGATGAGCAACGACTATATAGCATGAGAATCAAAGGCCAAAAACCACCACCACCATACAACGAGCCCCCACAGGTAAACTAAAAAACAAAACAAAAAAACAACACAGCATACTGTTAAAAGAATTTATTTGCCTCATACATTAAAAAAAAAAAAAAAAACCTCAACAGAGCGTTTGACTATAAATTCAATCTTCTCATTCAAGGAGTTGCAAAACAAAGTTTAAACAGAAACTTTTAATTGCTTCGGGTTTACATTTTGAAAACTCTTAGATTTACAGAGGGAACATACCAAATAAACAAAATCGAAATGTTAAGGCATAAACTTTAATGGGTCGACTATTCTACCCCCATGCCGGTTCTGCACGAGGTACCTCACACAAATCCGATTCATAAAGAATGAAGCAAAATACGCACTAACTAAATCGTGCATCAACTACTGAAAGAAGCGTTCAAATTATTTAGGATGGTAAAGTTATCTGTGTCAATTACTCAATTACATTCCTTCCTTCAACAGCAAATAGCGAATCCAGAGATTTAGGTCTTCCCCCAGCCTTACAAACGTCCCTGTCCGCCCCTGTCCCCGCAATTCCTTCCTCCCTCCGAGAAACCATACAACTAACGGTTTCCGTGGCGGCCGCTGAGACTGGGGCTCCGCGGGCTGCCCCCGCGCCCCGGAAAACAAAGGGGATTCCCAGCCATTGTCCTCCGCGGCGCTGAGCATCACCAGCACTAGCAAGGCAGTAGCTTGCGCAGTTATCTCCACAGCGGGCAATGTCACAACCCGACCAACAGCACAAACTACTACCTCAGCCAGGGCCATGGTGTCGGGGAGGCACCGGACCACGCTGAGGCGAGCGAAGCGACTCCGGTGCTCCTCCGTCCTTCCTCGACCGCCGCCGCCGCCGACCCCGCGCCCCTGCTCTTCCCCGCCGCGCCGCGCCTGCAGACCCCGCCCAGCGCCGCGCCGCTCGGCCGCACCGGGCGCGCCCCGGGAGCTCCCGGCATCTTCGCGGCGCCGGCGACCGGGGGAGGCCGAGCCGGGGTCCTCTACGTAACCAGCGCTCTGGAGAGAGACAAGATGCGCAGGGGTCCTGGCGCAGGCAGCCGCTCCCTCCGCCGCCCCGAGGGGACGCCGTCCCCCAGGCCACTCGACAGCAGGAAATGGGCGGCAAAAGCGCAGCCGGCGCTTGCGGGACCCGGACCATTCCAGTGAGGCAGCGAGCAGCGCTCCCGCGCTTCGCCCGTCGCGAGCTCCGAGCCGTCTCTACCGCGCTCCCGCCACGTCTCCGGGATGTGCCGCCCACGCCCGTCCCCGCCCAGCGGTGGGGGCTGGGCGGCGGCTGGGGCCCACGGGCGCCGCGCTCTCCGCACACGCGCGCGGGACCGGCTCTCCGCGCGGGAGAACGCCCGGGGCGCTTCCTGTAGAGGCGGACAGCGGCTCCGGCAACGCGACCAGAAAACCCAGGCACAGCCCGGAAGTCCTCAGGCCACCCGCTCCTCAGTACCCTTCGGGGAAATCCCGTGCCCCTCTGCAGGAGGCGAGAAGAAGACAAACAAAAGCCCCGTAAAACTGAAACCGGGCCGGGCTGTGGGATGGGTGGCAGCGACGGGAGCCCGGCGCCCGCGGACACACGCCCCGTCTCGCGCTCCGCTGCTCCAGTGAGTCGGACGAACCATAGAGATCACTTAAGGAGGCTCGCGCGCTACTCCCCACCACGTGACCGCCCCGCAGGCCGCCCCCCCCCCCCCCCGCGCCGCCATCTTACATCCGGGGCAGAAGCGGCGTCCCTTTCCCCGCCTTGGCAAAATTAGACGTGTCACTAGAAATCAGCCCCCAAAGGGGGAACCCGGATTCCACGTCACCAAAGTGCTGAGGCCGCGGGCTGTGCTCCCCAAGCCGCTTAACGGGGCAAAGTGGGGCCGCTAACTTCTCCCGGTGTTTGTCCGCAAAGAAAATGGCGGCACTTACCGCCGTCTAAGTGGACACGTTGTACTCTGGCTGAGGTTTAAAGTTTCTGGCACCTCCTTTCGCATCCGGCAAGGACACCGCAACATGCGCTCCACCCCGCGGCGTGGCCGCTGCGCCACATTCCGCAGAAAACCGGCGGGAAAGCTGCTGCACTGCCCGCTTTAATGCGCAGGCTCCTGAGACTTGTGGGTGGGTTTTGTTTTTTTTTTTAAAGGCCAAGTTTGGGAAAAGGCCGACTACCCTGAGCTCCATCTTCTTTGGGGCCAGGCGAATTTCTTTTGCCTCCCATTTTGAGACTTTTCTGTGAAGTTAAATCGGTGCGAAGAAAAAATAAGCAGGGGCTGCCAATTAAGATTCACAGAACGTCTAATTCGAGTTTCCGATAAACGAATACTTTTTTAGTATATGTATGTCCCCTATACTAAAATTGTTTGAACTTGGAATATAGCTAGTGTCCTGTACTTTTACGTAAATCTAGCAGTACTGTTAGTCATCACCCTCCTGGAAATCCAGACCACATAAGAAAAATAAGGAATGGGGGAACTGAGTGTGTTCAGACTTGAGACTGCCTCTGCGCCGGCTTTGATCCCTTCATGAGAGGCACAAGGCTAAGGTCCAGACTCCAAACCACACACAAGGGACATCCATGTATATGACTGCTTTTGGGAACAATAAGTATTCTCTACCTTTAAAGCAGCACAATGTAACTCTGATAACATCCTCTCATCCAGAGAATCTCTTTGCAAGTTAAAGATTACATAATAGTGGCTTTTCATTTCTATTCTATGTAGTATTGGTGATGGGACACAACACAGTTTTTTTAAAAATATTTTTTTATTTGACTATGCTGCGTCTTTTATTGCTGCGCGCGCTTTTCGCTAGTTGCAGGGGGCGGGGGTTACTCTCTAGTTGCCATGCCTGGCCTCATTGTGGCTCCTCTTGTAGTAGAGTACAGGCTCTGCGCATACTATGGGCTTCAGTAATCCCCGCAGGTGGGCTCAATGGTTACTGCTGCCCGCCTGTAGAGCGCAGGCTGAGTGGTCGTCACCTCGGGGCGTCCTTGTTACCCTGGCATGTGGGATCTTCCCAGATCAGGGATCCAACTCCTGTCTCCTGCATTGACAAGCAGATTTTTTGTTTTTTTTACTGCTGAGCCACCAGAGAAGCCTGGAACACAATTTATTGAACAAAGTTTCAAATTAAAAAGCAACCCGCCTAACATGTTTCAAAATAAAATTTGTAATATGCAAATTAAGAAATACACTTGGTTTGCTTGGCGTTTTTTTGGCCCCAGGTGGCACTTGTGATACCTTATTTCCCTGACTAGGAGTCAAACCCTGGGCCCCTGCAGTGAAAGCAGGGAGTCCTGTCTAAGGAATTCCCTAAAATACACGGGTATGCCCATTAACTGCCCAATCCCAGTGTCATGCTTACTGTATGCATTTTAAAGCAAATGCTGAAGTTTGCCTTTGATGTGCAATCAGAACTACTTCCAATTAACAATATTTTTGTATTTTTTGTATATATGGAACCTACTTGGAATTAAGTGCCTAACCTGACAAATTTGACTAGGCGTCACAGTGATGCTTACAACAAAGTTTATGTGCTTAGTCGCTTCAGTTGTGTTCAACTCTTTGCAACCCCATAGACTGTAGCCCTCCAGGCTCCTCTATCCATGGGCTTCTCCAGACAAGACTATTGGAGTGGGTTGCCATTTCCTTCTCCAGGGGATCTTCCTGACCCAGGGATCGAATCCAGGTCTCTTATGTCTCCTACATTGGCAAGTGCAGGAGACACTCTATCACTACCACCATCTGGAAATCAGCTAATACTTTCATTATAATTCACACCACCTTGTTCCCATAAGCTGGCACCCCCCACTGCTGATTCATTGCACAGTGGACCACATTATCCTCCACCACAGCTGATATCATTTGTTATAGTGGTACAGATATTCTAATGGTCCTCAAATAGTTATTTGCTCTACAGTATATACAGATACATTTTCAGTGGTAAAAGAATCTTCCTGCCAATGCAGGAAACCCTGGAGACATGGGTTGGATCCCTGGGTCAGGAAGATTCCCTGGAGAAGGAAATGGCAACCCACTCCAGTATTCTTGCCTGAAAAATCCCATGGACAGAGAAGCCTGGCAGGTTACAGTCAATGGGCTCGCACAGAGTCAGACATGATTGAGCATGAGCACTACACTACTATAGATACATTAGAGCCTAAGATTTCCAAATAAATTTAATCATTACACTAATTGTATCAGATTCCTTTTCACAATTAACCTTTTGACAGCGTTGACACACATGTATTCATCATCCAGACACAATGTGTTGTTCAGTTCTTTGCCTCCACCCATAGTATCCAAAATCTAATCATCCTTTCCAAATGTGAGCATGCCCAGCTTAACAAGCCTTCACCATGACCACACAGCAGAAAAATGGCAACAGCCTCCTGTCTTAGCTTCCCTACTCTATATTCCTTCCACTTTATCCTGCTTATAACTCGTTTATCTTTAGTTTCATAATTTACTACTAAAAATAATCACTCCAGACTTCTGCCACCTCAAATCTAAATTATTCTGCTTAGCTTTCAAGGAATTTCATGAGTTGGCCTCAATCCTTTACTGTCAACCTTGCTTTATAAAACATGTTGAAATCTACTCTATCAGTTTCCTGGTATCTCAAGAGATATGCCTTGCTCACATTATTTGTCTTTACCTGAAATACCCTCCAATATCCTTTGGACCCATCCAAAACCTTTCCAGCCAACAAGGCCCATTTTAAGTTCTGTTTCTACCACTGAGCTTTTTCATTGCCTCTGAATACTAACTTCAATAATATCCTGAACCACAGAAGACTACGCTGATATTCCTGATTTTGAGATCCCAAATTAATCTGTACTAGTCTTTCAAAATATTCTGCACACTTGTCAAAGGTTTGTATTCTCTGCAGAACTATAAACTCCGTGAGGGCAGACACTAATCCAATGCCCAACACATAATGTTAACAACACAAGAGTACATATATAGTTTTCTATTGAGCATTATTTTATGTATGCAGTTTCTTCAACTAACTATAAACACCTTTGAGAGCCCTTCCGAAGACTTCTGTCCATTCAGCAAGGACATAGTTATGAACATACACATAGTAGATTCTTAATATGCTGTGTTGTCCAGTGAAGCAAAAGGCTGAACCCTCTGTGAGAAGGTATGGGTTTCCGCCCATTTCTTGAATGACATGTGCCAAAAGTTTTCTGTTTTGTCTTCATGTTAACATCCACCAGTTACCATGTACTCAGAACAGTTCTTTACAACAATCCTTTTTAAAATCCTAATAAACAACTCTGAGTTAAACCCTTCTATGACTCTGTTTCAGATGAGGAAACCCAAACAGGTTAATTAACCCAAGGTCACGCATCCAATAAGTTAAGAGTGCTGCAATTTGAATCTAGCAAGTCTAGTCTAAACCTTGGCTGTTAACCACTATGCTATTGGTTATAATACCTTAAACTATAAGTCAGTAAGATGTTTTGAGCTCTTCTCAGACCAAATAAAAACCCAGTGCCATTCTGGAGGTTACAGTCCTTAGACACATCTTTTTCCTCACAGTATTTCAGTGTTCTCTGTTATGTCCAAGTGTTTTTGTCGCAATGCCTACCCACAGAAATAGTAATTATGTAAAAAGCATTTTCAATGTATTTCAGTAAGGCTTGGATTTTAATGGACTGAAGAACTTTTCTGTAAAATGTTAATCTAGCATTGTGGGGGGGGGGAAACTGCTTTTGAAATAAATGTACTTCAGCTGTGTGACTCTAAGTAAAAGTCACTTCACTCTCTAAATCTTGACTTCCTCCTTGGTAAAATGAGTATAATTTATACCTTCCTTGCAGGAACTGCTGTGAGAATTAAAAGGAATAAAATTAAAAGAAAAATTTATAACTACACTTGACTTCTGTAAATACTATGGAGGAATCTTTCAGTATTATACATTTATTATACAAGCCAGGTTTTCAAAAAAATTAAAACTATTTGTCTTTGAGAGGTAGAGGGATGGTCTGGCATTGTTATAGGTAGGCGGTTTCAAAATTAGCTTAACTAAATTAAAAATAAATGAGTGCTCATAAAAGATAATTCAGGGAGTCTACCTGAGATGAGGATTATGTTTTCTACTTGACCTGCAATTTTAACACAAAGTTGTAACTCTTTTTTTCTAAACTGCTAAGAGATGTTTCATAATATCTTTCTAGATGTATATCCTTTTTGTTTCAGATATTAATAGTTTCAAAAAAGGTCTCAAAAACACATCTCCATTATTGTATTTTATGAAAAGTTTTTCCAAGTTGATACGAATGTTTGGTTTTTAAACAGAGTCAACGACGTGGGAGTGGGAGGTCACTGATGTGTTGAACCTCGTCAGGAGGAGGACGCAACCAAGTATATGAAGGAAAACATGAATAATTTATCATATCTGAAAGTAAACTCTCAAATTGGTTGTGACTTTTATACTAGAAAACTAGTACTGCTGGAACATAATTAAAAACCTAGAATCATGCTGAGTGGTAACTGTAAGGCAAATTAAGAAGCTATGTAATCACAGCTATAACTACGTGGTTTTTGTGAAAAATCTATCCTAGGCCACAAAGAAAATTTGGGTTTGAGGCCAAGAGACTTTCATGATAATAATACATAACTGATATATCTCAATAACATAAAAATTGCAAGGAGAAAGTGTAACAACAGCAGTATTACTTTCAAGAACTGTGTCAGGAGCTAAAAAAGAATCTCACAAAATTAGATAAATATATCCAGTCTGACATAAACACCATATGGTAACCGCCTTAAGAGACAGGAGTTGTATGTTATGTTTTAAAATTATGACACAGAGGTAGTAAAAGCTGGAAAGCAAATGCAATTTGCACAATTGGGTCTGAAGCCTAATATTTTATTTTTCTAGATAAAAAGAATAAGATTGCAATATTATAGCTTTGGAATTTTTCTCCCATCTAGTTAAACTTCACAGAAAGGAGCAGTTGATATTATATTGCAATAGTTCCCCAAATAGTGGCATGGTTTAGCTGATCTTCCCTGGTTGCACTATTTAATGAATGTTTAAAATTAAATTTAATATAAACACATTTGCAGCAACTGAAAATGGTCTCAAAATTCAAGGGTACAATAATTCTTTTTTTTCCCTGAGGGGCTAGAATCACTCCCACAGTGTAATTAAGAATGTTTCAACTGACCTCTGACTCACTATAACCATTAAGCATATGGATATCAACTACAGCCAGGAAAGACCTGGAGATGAGTACTATAACATTTCAGGTCTTCTATCAAAGAATATTGCTTTCAACAGAAAAATAGAAACAGCTGAAATCCAAGGGCAATATGCTGCCTCAAGTCCTCCTTAAAAGTAGGGACTGTGCAAATAATATAAATCAACAAATATTTAGATAACATAAATATAAAATAGTTCAAAGTATCTGCCTCCCAAACAAAAAGCCCTCCCCCGCATTAGACAAAAAAAAACAAAAACAGATTTTAAAGACTTCCTTTGGAGAAAAGTGGTATAATCTCTATTTATACAAAATACATGATTGTTGCCAAGTTTAGCTGCGGAATTCATATTTATAGCAATCTCATTTTGTAAGCATCCTGGCTGCTGAATCCTATAGATTCAGAAAGACAGCAGAAGTTATAGCCTCTTGTTCAGCTATTTTAAAATGGCAGGGGGGATTTCACCTTTGCAAAAGAGCAACAGTGGCCAAAGTAGAAGGTATTTCCAGAGTCCCTTCTAATAGAAAGGCAGTTGGCAGTGCCTGCCTGTGTGTGGACTCATGAGTCATGTCTGACTCTTTGCAACCCCATGGACTGTAGCCCGCCAGGTTCCTGTGTCCACGGGGATTCTCTAGGCAAGAATACTGGAGTGGGTTGCCACTCCCTTTTCCAGGGGATCTTCCTAACCCAGGGATCAAACCTGGGTCTCCTATATTGCAGGCAGATTCTTTACAGCTGAGCCACTGGGGAAGCCCAGAGATATTTCCAGAGTCCCATCTGATAGAAAGGCAGTTGGAAAGTCTTCTACCCTACTAGCTCTGTTTCTTCTTAACAGATATAGGTGAAATTAGAGGAAAAAGCTGGAAGAGAAGAGGCAGAGATTAAAAGAGAAATGAGAGGAGAAAAAGGAAAATAAGAGGAAACTATAAGAAAGGAGAAAAAGGGAGAAAGATATTTAGTCAAAGGTCTCAATAATACAGTAATACAAATCAACTCAAAATTCAAACTATGTATGTTGGCTCTAAAGAATAAGTAATTCATTAATTATCATCCCTGTTCTAGAGATAAGGAAACAGAGGCTTTGAACAGTTAAGGCGTGAAGTTAATAAGAGGCAGAAGCTCAGCTCCTTGCTGCCTCACAATTTAAGATTACTAAGAATGTTTATATTCACAAAAGTATCACAACATGCTCCTTTAAAGAGAGCCAATATTGCTAGTGCATTCTAAATTACTAGATTTATAAAAAAAATTGATATTCATCTAAATTCTCAAATAGTTTTTATATAAGATAGATATTATAACTTACTTTCCAAATCTATAAAAACTGCTTTCCCATAGCACATGAATTTGTAACACACCATGCACTATGAACTCCTGGTTCTTATCATGAGTGGTTTAAAAAAAAGTTAAATTCACTCTAATAATATAAGCATAGTAAAATGTGGTACTTTACACAAGATGTCATATCTGCTGAAGGCCAGAAGTGGTTAAGTAGAAATCCAAAGGACATACTAGGCTGCTGGCAATGCTTTCATGAGGCCGTTTTTGTCTACATTTGTGGTGTGTGTATGTTAAGTCACTTCAGTTGTGTCCAACTCTTTGTGACCCTATTGACTGTAGCCCACCAGGCTCCTCTGTCCATGGGATTCTCCAGGCAAGAATACTGGAGTGGATTGCCTTACCCCCCTCCAGGGGATCTTCCTGACCCAGGGATCGAACCCATATTTCTTACGTCTCCTGCTTTGGCAGGTGGGTTCTTTACCACTAGCGCCACCTGGGAAGCCCACATCAGTGGTAGTTTTCCATTAAAAAAAAAAAAGTAATCCACAATATTCTCAGCCTGGATACAGATTAATTCCAGAGGCTTCTAAATCTCCACATTCAATTTCTATAGCCATCTTAAGTAGGTGGATTCCTGAAAAAACTGTGCCTTGAACTAACTAGCCAGATGTCACATCACCTCCAGCAGACTGTTGAGGATTTGACTATTCATATGAATTATTCTAAATTTGACAAGAATATACTACTCACTATATAATACCTACACTGTTATTCATTAACACAAGTATAATAATGTTAACCTCATTAATACTTTTGAGTTATTTTCAATAATTCATGTTGTTTCATTCTCAGCTTCTTAACTGACCCTTTGGCCTAATGGTTACCTAGGACTTGAGGTACCAAATTGTGACGATGAACAAAATACTCCAAGGTTACACTGAGAAAGGACAACCTAATTACTGGTCTACTATAGAATTAAGTGAATGTTATCAAGCAGAATAAAAATATATATGCTAAATTGCCCATCTTTTCCTTCTGCACTACAAAAAATTTAAGAAATACAGCAAAAGTTGAATCAATAATCACACAGGGGAAAAACAGATAAGAAATGACACAGCTGTTAATATAATAAAATTTAAAATGAAAGCAAGTGAAAAGTGGTTCTAAGCCAGACTTGTATGCACCCAGTAGCCTAATAAATAAATGTTACTCACAAAAGTATACAGTAAAACTAACAAAACTTTAACACTAGTTTCTATAAAGAAATACCCAATAAGAAACAACAAAATGATCTGCTTCTTTTTGGCAGTAGTAGCATTACAGGAAACCAAGTTATTCAAGTTGAAAATTAGTTTCTTTTTTAATGGAAAACAGTCAGAAAAGGACTTTAATCCACTTGGCATATGCCAGTTGTCCAACAATCTATATAAGATAGGCACTGTCAGTGACAAAAAGTGATTATGTGAGGCTTAAAACTCACTGTATTTATAATATGTATCCCAAAGGACATTATTACTACTGTTTTAAGGCCTATAGTCTCAAATGTACTATAAAATTATCTCAGTTTTGGGAGTTTCCTTTTTGAATCTCCTAGCATCCAGTAAATTCACACACACAGCTCAGTTTTTCTAGTAACTAAAGAAAGCAATTCAGACCAACAAGAGGAAAATGTGTTAACCTCTCCAGGGATCAGGATATTTTAGAAAATGCAGCCTTGACTCAAGGGAATGAACTGCTAGTAATGATTCCTGGCGGTGGCAAGAGATACTCTGGGAGGAAAAATGTGTCAAATCATATCAGCAGGTGGACAGCCCACTTTGCTTATCACTAAGACTGGGATGATTATCGTACTATATAGTATTAATACATTCATATTATGTGTGTATAAATACCATACATATATATATATTTTTCAATCTGTAGGGCATAGTCCTAGTATTGAAAACTAATGCAATGTTAGCTTAAACTACTCAGTTTATATAAATATATGCTGCATACCCTTGTCTCACATCTAACTTTCACTAGAATAATAATTATTTTGATTTCAATTGATCTGTTATTTCTCAAGAACAGACATATTTTTACTTCATGCAAATTCATGTCAATATTTTTAAGGTGTTACTGAATTGGAAAACTACCCCTCTTATTCTATTTCAACACTTTAGCAGTGATATACAGATTTTTCTGATTCCCAGTTTAACATCCAAATACAGAAAATAAACTAAATACACAGATTGAACTTTTTTTTTTTTTAACAACTTTAAGGAAATGCTGAAGATAGAATCTAGGAAATGCCATATTTTATGTTAACTTTAGGTGAAATTATAAAATAGAAATTCATCATTTAGTGTAAATAAAAATAGCATCCCTTTGAAAAAAAGACCTTATCACATGTGCAAATTAAATACAGATAATAGTGCAAAGTAAATAAATACACAATTACAACACCCTCAAAACTGTATCTAATTCATGACTCAATTCTAATACCTTATTATAGTTTTATAATAATTCGAGAGGCTGAAATTTATAAATTCTATTAAACTCAAAGGCTTTTCAGAACACTAAAATAATACTAAGACCATTATAATTTATGAATAATCATTTTTTAAACATATTTGCATTTTCACATAAATAACTATGGAAATTTAACTCAGAAGAAAAATATAATACCATAATCCATTAAAGAAAGAAAATACAGTGAGTTAGGTCAGTTTTTTAAGAAATAAGTTAGTATATTCAAGAGCACTTTTCTTCTTCACTAACATAGGAAAGTGAAACAAAATTAGCATTTTACTCCATGACAGAAAATTTACTGTACTTCTAAATGCTACTCTATCTCCAAAAATGCACTTCTCATTGTTTTGGAATACACACATAGTTTGTATTTGTGGATTAGCAGTGCTATTTTCTTCTTGAGAAGATATTACAAAATGAAACACTCAAATGAACAAAACCTCACAGCAAAATTTTAGGACATCTAAAAATCATCTTGGCTGGGTCATATTTCAAAGACAATGATTAATGTTGTTAGTCAGTAGGGGGAAAAAAGTCAGTAGAAATATAAAATATGAAAAGTCTTTAAAATCCAGACAGTAAATATAAAAAGAGACAGACTTAAGTGAAATCTGGGAAAGATATTTAAAGAAATGAGGTATGATGGAGCTATAGTGCTACAATTCATCTCAACATATTAAGTTTTAATAATAACCTCTACTTCAGAATTGCAGAATCAGCAAAAATCATAAACTATCTGCTGCTGTGTTCTTGTGACCTTTCTGGTCAGATTTTTAATAGTCACTAGTAAATACATTCAAAATAAGCATTAAGCTAACTGCATAATCATATGGTAAGCATATCTGCCACTTAAGGCAAATTATAAGTAAAAATGTAAGCAAACAATTTTGTATTAATAATAAATACAGCCTCAAGCATTTAACATGATCAATATTTTAAAAATTTAAATAATAAATGCAACAATTTTATACAGAACTGTACCATTTATTATACACACAAGTTGATCAGTTCCCTTTGTTTACAAAGGCTGGTTATAGACAAAATGGAATGTTACAGTACCATCTTGCATAAAATTTTAGTACAATTTTGTACTAGAAAAAGGGTGCAAAAACACCAGCCTAATAAATCTGATTAAATGAAGTATCTTTTCTTTCTTTTTAAAAAGTACATCATTAACACATACACCACAAACTGTACATAAGCTCACTTTTAAATCACCAGTTGAAGATACGGGTAGCAGGTATGTTGTAGAATTAACCATTCCTCCCATCAGTTTATTAAAGGCTTGCTCTGCTACTCATTCAGGAGCCTTTGTTGACGTGTAAGCTTGTAATATGAATTACTTAACTCAGGTAAGTACAATTTAAAGGAGGCCAACAACAGCTGCCAGGAATTATTTGTAGTAAGATACGTCCTTCTCACAGAAAATTCACTGAGGAGCAAAGATTTTTCATGTATCATTCTTCTGTAAATTTAGAGTAGCTGCTCAAGATTCTCCATTTTGAACTTTGGATGTTGGTGGTTGCATGAAATCCTTAAAAGGAACTAGTGCCTCTTTCAGGGCAGAACAGACCTCGGAAGATGAGCAGGTGATGCATTCCACTAGAGTTGGGTATAAGGCAATTACTTGTGCCCAGGTATTTCCATCAACTGTAATGCAAGTATAAGGAAAGAGGGGGCTGAATTAGCAGATTATCTAGTTAATACAAACACATTCCTTTAAATCCAATGCAAAAATTTTTTTTCTAAAATATGGAGATTCCACAAGCTTGTACCTTTCTTTAAAGTCTAGAAGACATGATCAGTGTGCAGACTCATCAATACCACCAAATATGATCAAGTACTTAAATGATACTTCAGTTTGTGAAGGGCTTGGGAGCTAACAAAACAACTTAGAATAATTCAAACTTTTATCATTTTCAGTATAATAGCCAGAGAAGAAAGTGTACTTTTCAAGAACAATTAGAAAACAATTCAATTTTGGGGAATTCCCTGGCGGTCCAGTGGTTAGGATTCTATGCTCTCACTGCCAAAGGCCAGGGTTCAATCCCTGGTCGGGGAACCAAGATCCCACACACTAAGTGGCATTGCAAAAAAAAAAAATATCCATTTTTTTATGCAGTTGTAGGCTAAAAAATATATACATCTTAAATTTTTTTCCTAGTAATGACCTTAATATTGATGTTAACTTCAAATGACTACACATACATCCATTCTTCTCTTGTACTTTTTGCTAATCTTTAATGTATATGAGTAGACTTAAACTATAGTGGGGAGGGACACTTTTGCCTTCCTCATCACTATTATGAACAACTAGTACAGTGAAATGCTATCTGTGAATGGACAACAGTGTTACACCACAATTACTTGATTTCCTTATGCACTGAGATCATATATTACATTTCTGTTTTCCTCTAAGTATTGTGCACATTGTTGAGAGCACAATACACAATAAAAACGGATGACAGACTTTTCTTAGACAGTATATGTATATGGCACTTAGTGGAACAAGTCTCAAATCTGGGAGGTAGTGTAGTATAAAAAAAGCACAGTACACTATGCATAGGAGCTTTTGTTCCATTTTTCACTCCAATTTACTGAGTGTCTACTAAGTATCTAAAAACCTTTCTGAAATAAGGTAGTGCTGGGTGTCCCTGAACAAGTCATATAATTTCTCATGTCTCAACTTTACTATAGAATAAAGGAATGAGGTTCTCAAATTAGTGCTCTTCAAGTTACTTCTTAAAAAAAAAAAATTGATGATCAAGTAAGTCTGGCAAATGTTATACATATTATCTTCCCTTTTGGGGATTCACAGTTCACATGAATTTATTAAATGCTCATAATGAAAGAACAGGTTTAACTTTTATCAATTCAGGGTTTCCAAAATTAATTTGACTATGAAATTTTTCCATTCAGTATCCACTGACATCCCTCAACATTAATATTCATTCCTTAGTACATATCTTGAGAAATGCTAATCTATTTTTAATCTCTTCTCTACCCAAATAGGCTTCCTCAGAGCAGAGGTAAGAAAAAGAAAAGGCGAGTGGGACTGATGGATATAGGTAAGGGAGCAAATGTCAGGCCAGAGCTGTTCTGCTTTTTATCAGTTTTGTATGTTGGAAATCCATATCAGATTTCATTTGTAAGAAGAATTTTGCTGCTTAACAACAACAAAGAAACATTTTAAAAACCAATGGCGTAAGTAATTTTAAACAGTTTGCTCCAGTAGTTGTCTACAGAACTTTCTACTAATCACTTAACAGAAAGATTACACTAAAAGAATTCTGGGAAAAGGCAAAGTAGTAAGGGCCAGGAATCTGTCTACCCACTTAGAAAACAATTGAATTGGCAGAATCTGAGGCAACTGTTTTGAAACTCTGGAGCCTACTGAAGGTTGCAGATTCCAAGATTTGGACAGTATATTGTGGTTAATTTTTGTCAATCTAAGCCTTTAGCACAGTAGCAGCCTACCTATCCCCACTTCTAGCCATGTGGGAAGCAGCTGTGCTCATGTTCCTAGCACAGCCTTGGACAGCTTGTGGGAGGCCAGAGTAGGAAAAAGGGACCCTATCCTTCAAATATCAGGGATCTGTGCTCTAATTGCTACTTCTGATCACAGACAGAGGCTTCAGGAACAAAAATCAACAACAACAAATAGTTCAAAAATGGGAAAAGGATTTGAAAAGACATTTCTCCAAAGAAGATATACAAATGGCTGATAAAGTACATGAAAAGATGCTCAACATCATTAATTGTTAGGAAAACGCAAATGGAAACTACAATTAGGTACCCTCTCACACTTAACAGAATGGCTATTGTTAAAAAACAAACAGAAAACAAGCATAGGTGAGGATGTGGAGAAAACACAGCTCGGGTTCACTGTTGGTGGTAACGTAAGATATGGTACAGCCACTGTGGGAACAATATGGTAGTTCTCAAAAAACAAAAAATAGAATTTAAAGTAGGATCCAGAAGTTTTGGAAAACTTCTGGATATAATTATACATTCAAAAGAATTAAAAACAGGATCTCAAAGAGATATCTGTATGCACTTGTTCACAGCAGCATTATTCACAACAGCGAACACATGGAAGCAACCCAAGTGTCCAACAGATGAATGAATACATACACACACAGAATGGAATATTATCTGGCCTCAAAAACAGAAGGAAATTCTGCAACATACTAAAATATGGATAAGATTTAACAACATTAGCTAAGTGAAATAATAAGGCAAACATGGTATGTTTCAACTTACATGAGGTAGTTAAGAGTAGTCAAGATCACAGAGATAAAAATTAGAATGGTGATTACCACAGGCTTGGAGAAGTGGGGAATGGGGAATTATTGTTTAATGAGTACAGAGTTTCAGTTACAAAATGGAAAGAGTTACATACATGGACAGAGGTGATAGTTACCAACACTGTGAATGCATTTAATACCACTGAAAAAACAGTTAGGATGATGAGTTTTTTAACATGTATTTTACTGTGATAAAGTAATTTTTTGGGAAAAAAGATTGCATAGATTGAAAGCTATCTAGATTGGCCCAGACTTATTCCTGGTTTATTGTAGGAAAACACAAAGATACATTATTTAAGATAACATCATAAAACTCAGGGGAAGCTACTCAAATTTCTTAAATTTTTTAAAAAAATATGTTTTAAAAACTAACAACCATAGATCTTCATGGGCACTCTGGACTTAACTATCAAAAACAATGAAAAAGCTATACATACTGATACAGAAGAATCTTTATTTTATGAAGTGGAAAAAATGAAGTGTGTTCACAATAGTAGGTAAGATATGGGGCTATTATGAATATTTATTTGTGTTAAAAACTGGGGGCATATTGGAGCACAGTTGACTTCTGAACAACACAGGTCTGAATGGTGTGGATCCACATATACGCAATAAATACTGCAGTGCTACATGATCCCCGGTCGGTTGAGTCCAAGCATGCAGAACCCCAAATATGGAAGAACCATCTAAGTTATAGAGGAATTTATGACTGCTCGGAAGGTCAGCACCCCTAATTCCTGCATTGTTCAAGAGCCAACTACACATATATTTGTATTTACATAATAAACTTATGGAAGAATCCACAAACTAACAAAAATGGTTGACTATGGAAAGGTAGGAGCCTGGCAGGTACAGAACAACGGATACAGATACAGAACAGGGGAAAGACTGCTGTTCCCTGTATATCTTTCTACAGTTTTGAGTTTTTGAACCATGTGTATATTCACTATTTTTTCAAATTTTTAATTAAAGAGTAAGATGATAAATAAGTCAAAAAAAATACCTCCCCCACCAGAGAACCCTAAAACAAATAACAAATGTTCTAAACAAATACTGGGTGAACACTGGCTCTGCTGGCTTCCAGCAGTCCAACATATTTCTGCTGGGAAGGCCCAACGTTCTCCAAGTTGTTTTCTTTTTTCTTATTTCTGAATGGAGTTTAGCATATCGTGTTAATATGTTACTATGTCATCATTTATTTAACTTAAATCTTCACTTAATATACCCACAGGCATAATTCAAACTTTCTTGAACAATTTTAACATTAATTTAGTTAAATCATCTATCATTAATACACTGCCCTACCCATGGCCCATTGACTTTTCAAAAAAAGGCTATTGAGTTTTCCTTCCCTTTTCTTCCATTATACAAATTCTGGTTACATTCTTAACAGCTATCCAAAGATCATAAAAAATACACTTGCCATTCTTACTATATCTATAGCAATAACATGAAAAATAGATAATTTCCTGTTTACTTCTTAAGTATAATATATTTCTAAGAATCAAATTCTACCTTGTGATCTAATAAAGATTTTACTGGTCTCTAGGAAGTCAATGCATGATTTCCCTTTCTGAAAAATAAACCAGAACATCTTATTAAGATTATTCAAATTTGAACTTGATAGGATAAATTAAGGACATTTGTTCAAGAATTTTTCTTAGAAATTCTACACCTTCTTTTTGAGGTTGAATATACACAAGTCTACTGCTTCTTGAAATTTAGTATAATATGCCCTCTAGGCCAAAGTAACAGTCGGTGAATTTTGAAAGGAGCAAAATATGTATTTGATTATATAACAACTGACAGGAACAAATTATCCTGGGATTCATTTATTAGGAACCTATGTTCTTCTTGGGTCTTAAAAGTAATGCTGCTTAAAGCATCAATCTGCTTGTACCAGAATGCAAATAAACAGACTTCTTCTCTAACAAAGTCTTACTGTATAAAAAAGTAAGCTAAACCAGTGTGCTTAGTGACACAATTGACTTACACTCTGATGCCAGCTCTTTATCTTGTCCTGAACCAGTAACAAACTCTTAAAACCAGTGGCTGGTCCAAAAAAAACACTCAGTGGTGGTGGTGTGTTTCAGAATAGAATACAACATGATTAAAAAGCCTGTCAAGAACTTTACGCTTTAAGGGGAGTGAGTCATGTACACATGGGACTATAATACAGACAGAGAGCTTCAGGAGCACACAGAAGAGAGCTACAACTTCACCAAAAGGAGAAACCACTCACCTTCAAGGAATAAAATCAAGGCTTAAAAGTGGTGTGATATCTGACCAGGGTGGACACAGGCAGGAGAATGAAATGAGGAAAGGATTGGGAGTGCCTGGGTAGACTGACAATGTGAGTTTGGTGGGAGAATAGTATATACGAAGTCCAGTGGGAGATAAAAGCATGAAGAGAATAGAGTTAAGACAGTAGGATGCTCTGTATTTGGTAGGTAGTGGTAATGAAAAAGATTATTTTGTTCTGTTTTATAAGGATGGGAAAATGAATCACCAATGCAGCACTTTTAGAAAAATCATTTTTGGCATTAATGTAAAGAATGGACTGGATAGAAATGAGTAACAGAAAAGGGGAAACAAATGAGAAAGCGCTATAAAAATGATCCAAAGCTATTTATATGATAAATGGGTACAAATGCAGAATAGAAGACTCTTATGACCCAAAAGACTCAGTCATGTTCTACATTAAAAATATATAAAATATAAATTATCCACACAGCTGCTGCTTAGAGTGCTCAGTCGTGTCTGACTCTTTGTGACCCCATGGACTATAGCCCACCAGGCTCCTCTGATGGGGATTCTCCAAGGAAGAATACTAGAGTGGGTTGCCATACCCTCCTCCGGGGATCTTCCCAACCCAGGGATTGAACTCAGGTCCTTGCCAGCGGATTCTTTACCGCCTGAGCACCATTTAGGCCAATTTGGGCCTCCCAGGTGGCGCTAGTGGTAAAGTACCCATCTGCCAACGCAAGAGTTGTAAGAGATGCAAGTTCAAGCTCTGGGTTGGGAAGATCCCCGGAGGAGGGCACGGCAACCCACTCCAGCATTCTCGCCTAGAGAATCCCATGGACTTCATCTCTTCCCTTTAACCTACAACTATTAATAGTAAAATATCTTTAACTCAGTAAAAGTGTCTCTGCCCAATACATCAGGATTGCAGAGAATTCCACACATCTGTACAACTATACATACGACTGGATAGACTGAAAATTCTCTGGCAGTCCAGTAGTCAGGATGCCAGACTCTCACTGCCAAGGGCCTGGTTTGTTTTGATCCTTGTCGGGGAACTAAGATCCCACAAACAGCATGGCCAAAAAGAAAAAAAAAAAAAAAAGAGTGGATGGACTGAAATACACAGAGGAGGCAGGACTGGGGAAACAGTGGAGGTGGTACCTGCAGTCCTGGATCCCCAGTCACAGCAGCGAATCCCACAGAAAACCTAGGAGCAGTAGGGCAGGTGACACAATGACTCTGGCTTCTCAGCCACAGCAGTGACTACGGCTACAGGGAACCACGCAACAATAGCGACATCACCCCTCCAGTCACAGAAACCCATGTGAGTCTGGCCCCTCTGCCCACAGCAGCAGTGTCCATGAAACGGATAACCCTGAACGTGGTAACAGCATCAGACCCCAGCTCCTCACTGCACCCACCCTCTCTCCCCACTGCAGTGGACCCAGGAGATCCCAGACATGGTGGAGATACCCACCATACCAGTGACCTAGGCCGCAACACTGGCAGCAACAAGGTACCAGCAACCCCTAAAGCAAAATAGTGACAAGGGCACCAGATGCTACCTCTGGCAGAAGCAGTGGACAGTGAAAAGTGCCAATTCTCACTCTAACCACAGGCATCGCAGATAAGAGAAATCAAAAACTTGTACTATAGTGCCACCTACTGAAAAACAAAAGAAAGGCCTCTCATCACTAACCTGTTACATTGTTAAAATCAAATAAAAAAGAAGCTTTACTAAAGAAAAAAGGTGTTTGTTCCTTCAAATATATCAGAGGAACAATTTTCATCAAGCAACATGAAAAATCAAAGTAACATGGTATCAGAAAAGAAAATGACAATTCTCCAGAAGCCAAACTTAAAATCACCCAACACTGCAATCTGATTGATAAAATTAAAACAGCTGACAGAGGAGCCTAGTGGGCTACAGTCCACGGGGTCACAAGAGTCAGACATGACTTAGCAACCACACCACCACCACCCACCACCACCACCACCCACCACCACCACCTAAAGAAATTTAGAAAGCTACAAGAAAGCTCAGATAGAATAGTATGATGAGTTTAGGAATAAAATTAGTGAACAGAAGGAATATGTTACCAAAGAGACTGAACTCTAAAAAATAACCAAACAAACTCTGGAGCTGAAGAACTCAATAAAAAGAGATGAAGAATGTATGTAACATATGGGAAATAGAACACACCATATGGAAGAGAATTAGCTAACTCAAAGATAGAAACTGTGGGTCTTCCCTGGTGGTCCAGTGTTTAAGAATCCACCTTTCAATACAGAGGATGTAGGTTTGATCCTGGTTGGGGAACTAGGATCCCACCTGCCACGGAGCCCTCATGCCCCAACTAAAGAGAAGTCCACACACCACAACGAAAACCCAATGCAGTCAAAAGTAATAAATAAATGTTTAAAAAGATAGAAATTTTATAATGATATAGGTAGGAGAGGAAAGAGACCTAAGATTTTTTTTAAAGGAAGAAATTATATAAGAACTATCCAGTTCTATTAGGAAAGGCAACAACAGAGTAATGGGCATTCCGGAAGAAGGAGGGCTTCTCTTCTCTGGTGGCTCAGTGGTAAAAGAATCCGCCTGCCAGTTCAGGGGCTGCAGGAGACACAGGTTCGATCCCTGGGTTGGAAAGATCTTGTGGAGGAGGAAATGGCAACCCACTTCAGTGCTGACAGAAGAGCCTGGCAGGCTACAGACCACAGGGTCAAAGAATTGGACACAACCAGGCAACTGAACACACACACAGGAGAAGAAAGGAAGAAGGGAGTAGACAGTTTATTTAAAGAAACAATAGCTGAGACCTTCCCAAACCTGCGGAAGCAACTGCATATACAAGTCCATTAAGCCAAGAGAACACCTAATTACCTCAATGCAAAAAGACCTTCTCCAGGACAAATTATATTAAAACTGCGAAAAGATCCATGACAAAGAAAGAATTTTAAAGTCATCCAGGGGAAAAAGAATGGTAACCTACCATTAGGTAACCCATTAGGCAATCAGATTCTCAGCAGAAAATCTATATAGGCCAGGAGAAGAATACTCAAAATGTTGAAAGATTAAAAACCTACCAGCCAAGCCTACTCTATCCAGCAAAGTTATCCTTCAGATATGAAAGAGAAATAAAGCCTTTTCCAGACAAATGAACTGAGGCAAAAGACCTCCCTTATAAAAAATGTGGAAAGAAGCTCTTCTACTTGAAACAAAAAGATAAAAGTACACAAAACACTGAATAAAGTGATAATACAGATAAAAATCTTTTAAATAATTATAACATAAAGGTTAAAGAGGGAAAAGCAGTAAAAAAAAAAATAATTTAGGAATGAAATCACAACATAAAAAAGGGTAATCTGAGACAACAAAAAAACACAAAAGGGAATAGGAAAAGGACAGAACATGTACAGGCAAATAAAATGTGCTATCAGCAGAAAAAGAAATATTTCATCAGTGAGACACTTCACAGAAACATCAAGGTAAACACAAAATATAAATCTAGAGCAGAGACAGAAAATATAAAAAAAGAGAAAACTGAGGAAAATATCACAAAACCCACAAATGAAAATGGTGTAAACACAAGGAAAAAGAAAGAATGTAGATATAGACCAACCAGAAAAAAAGATAAAATGGCAGTCCTCAGTCCTCATCCATTAATAATCACTCTAAATGTAAATGGATTGAATTCACCAATCAAAAGACACAGAGTGGCTGGATGGATTAAAAAACAAGACCCAAGCACATGCTGCCTCCAGGAGACTCATGTCATCTCTAAAGACAAACACAGGCTCAAAGTGAAGGGATCGAAGATGATACTCCAAGCACATGATAGCCAAAAGGAAGCAGATGTAATATCTGTATGTACTCTTATCAGACAAAACACACTTTGAGCCAAAAAAAGGTAACAAGAGACAAAGATGAACACTGTATAATGATAAAGGGGAAAACTCATCAAGAAGACATAACAGTTTCTAATATATATGTACCTATCCCAGGTGGTGTTAGTGGTAAAGAACCTGGCTGCCAAGAGACACAGGTTCAATCTCTGGGTTGGGAAGATCCCCTACAGGAAGGCATGGTAACCCATTCCAGTATTCTTGCCTGGAAAATCCCATGGATAGAGGAGCCTGGTGGTCTATATAGTCGATGAGGTCACAGAAGAGTCACAAACGACTTATCAACTGAACAACAAAAACACAGAAACAGCAAAATATATAAAGTAATTATTAATAGATCTAAAAGGAGAAACTGACAGCAACACAATACCAGTGGGTGACTTTAACACCCCACTTATAGCAATGGATAGATCATTCAGACAGAAAGTCAACAAAGAAGTAAGTGGCCTTCAATGAATCAGACCAGATGGGTTTGATAGACATATATAGAACATGCCATCCAAATGCACCAGAATACACATTCTTCTCTAGTACACATGGAACATTACTAAGGACAGACAACATGTTGGGGCACAAAACAAGTCTCAATAAATTTAAGAAGACTGAAGCCATATCAAACATCTTTTCCAATCACAATAGTATGACACTAGAAATCAACTACAAAAAGAAAACTGGAAAAATCACAAATATGTGGAAACTAAAAAACATGCTGCTGCTGCTGCTAAGTTGCATCAGTCGTGTCCGACTCTGTGCAACCCCATAGACGGCAGCCCACCAGGCTCCACTGTCCCTGGGATTCTCCAGGCAACAACACTGGAGTGGGTTGCCATTCCCTTCTCCAACGCATGAAAGTGAAAAGTGAAAGGGAAGTCGCTCAGTCGTGTCCAACTTGTAGCGACCCCATGGACTGCAGCTCACCAGGCTCCCCCCCATCCCTGGGATTTTCTAGGCAAGAATACTAGAGTGGGATGCCATTGCCTTCTCTGAAAAAACATGCTACTGAACAACTATTGAGTCAATGAAGAAATCAAAGGGTAAATTTTAAAAACACCTGAAGACAAATGGAAACAAAAATATAACATTCCGAAATCTACATGATGCAGCAAAAGTGGTACTTATGTGGAAGTTTACAGCAATATAGGCTTACCTCAAGTAATAAGAAAATTCTCAAAAAAATCTAACCTTACATATAACGGAACTAGAAAAGAAGGATGAATGAAGCTCAAAGTCAGTGGAAGAAAGGAAATAATAAAGACCAGAGCAGAAACAACTGAGAGAGAGACTAACAGCAAAAGTCAATAAAACTAAGAGCACACTAGTACAGTGTATACACAAGTAAAAATAAAATATTGTACACATGAAACATATAATATTACAAACCAATGTTACCTCAATAAATAAAATAATAATAAACCATGAGGTATTACCTGAAACCTGTTAAAATAGTGTCGTCAAAAAAAGAAGAAACATTAAGTGTTAGCAAGGATATGGAGAAAAGGTAACACTGGTGCCTGTGAATGGGAATGTAATTTAGTACATCTACCATGAAAATCTGTAGAGAGTGTCCTCAAAAAAATAAAACTAGAACTATGATCCAGCAACTCCACTTCTAGGCATATGTCCAAAGAAACTGGAAGCATATCTCAAAGAAATATTTGTATCCCCATGTTCACTGTAGCGTTACTGACAGTAGCCAAGACATAGAAACAACCGAAGTATCCATCAGTGAAAGACGACTAATGATGCAGTATGTATGTATATGCATATTTACATATATTTGTAAACACACACACACACAACAAAATATGACTCCACCATGAGAAGGAAGAAAATCCCGCCATGTGAGTCAATGGAATGGACCTGAGGGCATTATGTTAAATGAAATGTCACACCGAGAAAGATAAATACTAGTATTATATTGCTTGTATGTGGAATCTAGAAAAACTGAACTCAAAGAAACAGAGGGTAAAACGGTGGTCACTAAGAACTGAGAGTGTTGGGGAAATGGGTAGATGTTGGTCAAAGGATACAAATTTCCAGGTATAAGATGAATAAGTTCTGGAGATTTAACACACAGCATGGTGATTACAGTTAATAATACCATATTATATGCCTGCAAGTTGCTAAGAGTAAATTTTAAACCTTCTCACTGCAAGAAAAGAAATGGTAATTATGTGACATATTGAAAATATATCAAATCAACAAGTTGTATACCTTCAACTTATATACTGTTATATATCAACTATATCTCAAAGCTGTTGGGGAAAAAGTTGGCAAAATTTGTTTAAAATAAGGAAAACATTACAAAGCAATTGTACTTAATTGACATCCTTATGTCGGCTATAATGGACTTGTTGCTTTGTTGTCCTAAGGCCCAAGGGAAAAAAGTCTTGTAGCTGTTACATTCCTAACATTCAGTTAACTAAACAGTAGTACAAAAATACAACACAAATAGAACATAAATGTTATAAGCTTAGAATTACTGGGTTTCTAAGTACTTACCATTCTCAGGCTTAGTCTTCTTAAGTGAATCAATGAGAGTACTGACTGCTTTTAAAACAAATATGATTTCTGTTACTTGTTGCCTAAAAAAAAGGGGGAAATTATTTCCAAAAAGATTTTAAGATACACCACTTGTGTTTTTTTCACTAAATTATACAAATAGATATACTTTGGAAAATACTGAACATTAAACAGTGCAAAGTTAATATTAGTTTTAAATTCTTATAAAATAAAATCATTTCAGTAACGTGTTTTGGTATGCAACTAAGATTTATAGTTATTCTAAGTTATCAACACTAAAATGGGGGGAAAGACAATCTATTCATGCAAATTTAAATTTATTTGTAAGATATTTCTTAAAACTACTTAAAATTAAAACACTGTATAAGATATGCTGTTAAAACTTCTACAAAAGTTTTTTTCTTTTTAACTAATTAGTACTAAAAGAGATCTGCCAAAACTTAAATGTATATAAAGATTGTTATTACCCCCTGTACATAATTTATCATGCTGTTAAAAGTATGTTTAAAATTACAACAGTACTTATTTAACTTTCTAAAACAACATATAAGAAATATGCTCAAAGTCAATTTAGAGACATCAGCGATGAAGAATAAGCTTGGAGTAAAGGACCAACAAGAGTAGTTTGATTATTCTTTCTCTCTGTAGAAATATATCTCTTCTTCTCTACAGTCCTCCCCCACGCCCCACTCCTGGTATGAATCTGTGTTATCACTCAACTGATAAGATTTTCTTAATAGTATGAGAGGGTACTATTTCAAGCCTCCCTTTTTAAGTATGGTGGTGGTTTGGTGGTTTAGTCACTAAGTCTTGTCCGACTCTTACAAGCCCATGGACCATAGCCTGCCAGGCTCCTCTGTCCATGGGATTCTCCAGGCAAGAATATTGAAGTGGGTTGCTGTTTACTTCTCCACTTTTTAAGTATACAGGTATTTTATTGGGCTGCAATGTCGTTTTAAGAAAAGAATGTAATAATACTGCATTAAACATAAGACAATACAATAATATAACAATTATAATAAGACTATTTAAAGCAATAAACACTTAAAACACAAAAAAGGAAAGAAGGAAAACTGCTTTCTGAAATCAAGTATCTTTTGCTCTAATAAAAATACTCCAATCAAGGCAACCCTATTATTGCTTTCATAAGTATACTTCAGAGGTCAATTTTAAATAAATTAATTTTCAATCATGACAATAACCGAATTACTAACACCTGTCTTTGGAATGTTTTTGTATATAATTTATTAGAAGGTATAATTTATGTTCTAGAAATTCAAAATATAGTGGTCCTAAAAGCAGAAATACAAATAGCAGATAAGCATTGGTAATTAAAGAATAAAAAAAATTTTAAGGCAAATTAATAACTTGCCTTTAATAATAATAGTTATTAATAATCAAGATTATAATAAAATAAATCTGCCTAGTTAATAACAATCAGATTATTTTTCATTCATCAAATTTTTAAAAGATAAGTGATAAAATGGCAAATAATTTTAAACTGCTAAAAACTGAGGAGAAGGATAATAATATACTCCTGGGAGGATGTAAACTGGTAGAAGTCTCTGATAGGCAATTTGTAATATATATCGAAACCTTTTAAAAGGTCTGTATCTTTTGACAGGTCAATTCCAACTCTAGAGATTTATTCTAAGTAAATAAGAATGTACACAAATACTTAGGGTTAGTGATTTACCTCTCCAGTACTGCCTTATAGAAGGGGATCCACAGTAATTTCCTAACTCTTTTCCTGACTTAGATTACTTTGTCTTCCAATATCATGTTCTGTTTGATTCACTTGCTTTGCCTTAAATTCTAACTTACACATTAAAAACTAGGTTGGCAACATAATCCAATTTTTTATTGTATTTTTTTATGAATTCTGATCTGTACCCCAACTTTGATTAGCCTTGGCTTAGCAGAAAGATCTAGAGCTTGACCAAATGAGAAGGAAATCAGTTTAGGTACAAGGACTTAATTAGGCCAAGTAGATGAAAAGAAGATACAAGATATGGCTAGATGACTTACAGAGAAACCTTGAAATGACTGTAAAACAAACAAGGAAGTTCATAAAGTATGATTTAACTATTATTTTCTCTCTAGAGAAATTAACAATCATGTGTTCATACAGATCCACAGATCCTTAAGCAGAAATCCTTGGGAAGATATATTTTAGAATTCATTTTTTTTCCAAAATAATATAAGTAACTTGGTATGTATGTCATATATTACTTAACCCCCATGAGGAGTCAGAAAAGGCATCCTATAATAAACACACTAATATATATGCAGCAAAACTTATGAATATTTACATTGTATGGAATAAATAAAATTATAAACAGCCTCAAGTTCAGAAATATTTATGAAAACACCTGACTTTCTCAGTTTTTTAAATTATTAACAACTATGATAGTGTATTTCTTTAATTAAAAAAATATATATACATATACCTTGGAAGAGGGCATTTGCCACTTAATCTTTCATCCTCTATATAACGATGTAGTACATCCTGAGACCTCTTAAGAAGCACTGAGAGTGCCATTCGTGAGATGTAGCCTTCTTGAGGTGTTGTGACTTTATTACTGAAGGAAAACTGAAGCAGGGTTTCAAAACACATTTTAGAAAATTCTTCTCTCAAACGAATATCAATCTCTGCTTCTGTAGAATTAATAATGTTTGATGGTTAATACAAGGTTAAATAAATATACTCTAGTGATACAAATTCTTAGCAATGTAGGAATAAAAGGAAATTTCTTAAGTGGTAAGGAGTATGTATGAAAAACTTATAATGTGTGTGTGAGAGAGAGAGAGAACAATTTTCCCCCTTGCAAGATCAAAAACAAGGCATGACTATCCACTCACATCACTTTAAAGTTTTCATGTCCTGGTCTTTGGTTACACTTCAACAGCACTATAGAACACCTCTCAATAGTCTTCCACATGGTCCAACTTGGAATAATCCATTTGATTGTCTCTTTCATTTTTTCTCTTGGCAGCATCTTCCCTAGACCCTGACCTCTGCTCCGGTCTGGACTAGTTGCCCTGTGGATATGCTGTCCAGTTATCTCCTGGAACCAGTCTCTGGCCTCACCCTGTGAGTTTTTTATTCTCTCTTGTGTTATATCTTACTTTCTAGATCTTAACGCTCTCCCCTTTCTTGATTTACTCCTTTGTTTTCACAGAGCATATTCTGCAGTTCCTGAGAACATGAATGGGAGGAAGTAAAAATTTTGAGACTACATTTCTGAAAGTGTCATTTTACTGTCATACTCAAAGTGTAGTTCCTAGCACCATCAGCATCACCAGAGAATGTGTTAGCATATTCTCATGCCTCACTCCAGACCTACTGAACCAGAAACTCTGGGGTTAAAGCCCAACAGTGACTTCCCTCCAGGTGAGGATAATGCACGCTGACATTTGAGAATTACCATTCTACATTCCTCACTTGGCCAACAGCTGGGCCTAGGTATAAAACTCTGCGTTAATAACCTTTTCCATTTGACTCTGAAACCACAGCCTCAATGTATGTGAGCATTCAGTGTTGCTACTGAGAAGTCCAATGTCCTTTTGACCCAACTCTTTGGTATTTGAACTTTTTTTTGTCTTTTCTGAAATCTTTTAGCGTCTTCTCTGTATCCCTGATACTCTGGTATTTCACGATGACAAGACTTATTGTGAGTCTTTTTTTCTTTCACTATTCTGGGTACTGAGTGACCACTTTTTTTTTTTTTTTAATCTATGTATTTATTTTTGGCTGTGCTGGGTCTTCATTTCTGGGCAGGCTCTTCTCTAGTTACGGCAAGCAGGGACTACTCTCTAGTTGCTGTGTACAGGCTTCTCACTGCGGTGGCTTGTCTTTTTGTAGAGCACAGGCTCTAGACATGTGGCTTCAGCAGTTGCTGAGTTGTGACTCCCAGGCTTCAGAGCACAGGCTTCAAAGCTGTGGTGCGTGGGCTTAGCTGCTCTGAGGCATGTGGAATCTTCTTGGACCAGGGATACAACCCGTGTCTCTTGCATTGGTAGGTAGCGTCTTTACCACTAACCCACCAGGGAAGTCTGTGAGTGACCACTTTTAATCTGCAGATTTATATCTTCAATTTGTTTCTTTAATAACTTCCTCTCGAAGTTTTTCTCTTTTTGGAAGACCTACTGTCAGATGTAACATCCCTGAGATCCATTTTCTTTCCTCTCAGATTGTCCACTTGTTTGTCTTTGTTCTACTTCTAGGTTTTTCCTTAATGTTTTCTTCCAACCTTTCATAGAATTTATGTCAGCTATCATATTTTTAGCTTCTTTGAACTCTTTTGTGTTCTAACTGTTCCACTTTAACAGCATTTTTCTTGTTTTATGAATGTAAAATCTTTTATCTCCTTGAACATCCTAATTATAATTTTTTAAAATAAATGTTTTCTATGGCTCTGCATTTTTATCTCTTTCTTCCCAATTTTTTCTAACCTCTCAATTGTTTTGGTCTTTCTCTTTCGTGTTGGCAGATTTCCTCAATCATCTGTGAGCTCTGGCTGTCAGATCATACTCAAGAACAGGGCACCAAATATCACTGGAACCTCTGTGTTTATAAGTTGACCTTATTTATTAACAAAAAGACTTTGTATGTATACATTTAAAGAAAACTCCAAGTTAAAGCTGAAAAATTTGTGTCTGATTGTAAAGTCACTGGAAGAATATACATACATGTACCTTCTTTATCTTGGTACAATTAATACTATAAATAGCAACAGGTATCATCAAAAAATTGCTATAAAAAGTATATATGGTAATTCAATAGTCCTTATTTAACAGAATATTTACATGTAGTTATAAATATGGTTCTTAAAATGTATTTTATAAAAACTGATCTATAATTTTTAAATATTCTTAAGAAGTTAACTACATTAAATGGACTTCAGAAATTTTTCTCTGATGTTCTAATGTTTGTTAAAAACTTAACATTCAGAAAACTAAGATCATGGCATCCAGTCCCATCACTTCATGGCAAACAGGTGGGAAAACAATGTAAACAGTGACAGACTTCATTTTTAGGGACTCCAAAATCACTGCAGATGGTGACTATAGCCATGAAATTAAAAGATGCTTGCTCTTTGGAAGAAAAGCCAACCAAGAGAGCATAATAAAAAGCAGAGATATCACTTTACCAGCAAAGGTCCATCTAGTCAAAGCCATGGTTTTTCCAGTAGTCATGTATGGATGTGAGAGTTGGACATAAAGAAAGCTGAGCACTAAAGAACTGATGCTTTTGAACTATGGTGTTGGAGAAGACTCTTGAGAGTCCCTTGGACTGTAAGGAGATCCAACCAGTCCATCCTAAAGGAAATCAGTCCTGAATATTCATTGGAAGGACTAATGTTGAAGCTGAAACTCCAATATTTTGGCCACCTGATGAAAGAACTGACTCATTGGAAAAGACCCTCATGCTGGGAAAGATTGAAGGCAGGAGGAGAAGCAGATGACAGAGGATAAGATGGTTGGCTGGCATCACCGACTCAATGGATGTGAGTTTGAGCAAGCTCCAGGAGTTGGTGCTTCAATCCATGGCATCAGAGAGTTGGAAACAACTGAGTGGCTGAAATGAATGTTAAACCTGCACTTTACCAGATTATTTTAAAAAACTGTCTGCACTAGGAAAAAGAACCAGTTTGTAAATGGACTAACTGCAATTTATAGTCCTGAGAGATTGGTATTAAGATCTTTATTTTATAGATGACAAAACTGACACTTGTTACCCAACTATTAAGTTAACCAAGTTAACTAAGTGGTAAGAATATACACTCATTACTTCACAATAATCCATGACTTCACAAAACTGGCTAACTTATGTCAGCCTGCAATGATTTAGGTGATTTCCATAAGTACTCTGCAATTTAATTCATCACACACAATTCACAGAATATTTATCACATTTTTCCCTCATAAAGCTTAATGTTCTACATTACATTCTTTCTTAACCATTCACCCATTTACATTTACCACAATTGTAGAAGTAACATTTCTACAAGTCAGCTTCTTCAAAAGTATTTCAGTGTTTATTAACATTTTAAAAAAATCATTGAAATAACATACCTGTAAATGAAGATGACTGAGAATGTATTGATCCTTTATTAAGCATAGTCATTATCTGACCAACAAATTCCTTAGGAATAAAATTGGCATAAGGCAATATCTCAGTGCTGATAAGCTGAACTACCTAAAACAAAAGAGGCAAATTCATTATTTTTTAAGAGATAATAACTTATAGAATAAAATTTAAATTTTATTTTAAAAGAGTATCAGAATTTTTCCTAATAGATGTATAAAAGCATTTTAATGTTAATATAGAGGATAATTAGTTTGCTTCCCTCATGTGTCTTAGTGAATAAACTTTATTACAAATAATCAATACTACAAACTGTTTCCTATACAAATTCAATACATTTTGATATTCAACATGATAAATGCAAAGTGTGCTCGGGAGAAAAAAAAATCAGCATATGAAATACATCCATGTTAGAACACCATATCTAAAAAGGGACTAAGAATAAGATTTAAATCACCTTTTAGTACCATAAAAATGAGCTATTAAGAAGTTATATTCATTTTTGTTAAATAGCTTATTTCTAACATATAATGTATTATTTTGCCTTTTAAAGAAAAACAAAAGTTTGAAGAAGAGTTTATAAGAGTTAGTACAGCAATGGGACAAAAGGCAATACTTTACATCTGTATATGATGCCAACGCTTTTTATGTAATTTATTTGATTTGTTTTATTTAAAAAGTTCCCCTATCCCACTTACAGGGAAATAATAAACCCCCTCAACCAAAAATCCATAACTGAAAATTACTTGTTTAAATTCCATTTATAATCAGAAGAATATATTCTTTAAAAAACATTCATTATTTGTTTCTGCTGCTAAGTTACTTCAGTCGTGTCCAATTCTGTGTGACTCCATAGACGGCAGCCCACCAGGCTCCCCCATCCCTGGGATTCTCCAGGCAAGAACACTGGAGTGGGTTGCCATTTCCTTCTCCAGTGCATGAAAGTGAAAAGTGAAAGTGAAGTCGTTCAGTCGTGTCTGACTCTTAGCGACCCCATGGATTGCAGCCCACCAGGCTCCTCCATCCATGGGATTTTCCAGGCAAGAGTACTGGAGTGGAGTGCCATTGCTACAGCTGGTTAAAAATAGAAAAATCTGAGCAACTTATCAATTAAATACAAACATCTGATTTGTTAAACTATAAAGCTCTCAAATACATGCTCACTGATAGATTTATTTTACTAAATTAACTGCTCTTTATTAAGTGGACACAATTAAGTATCTAGACAACATGCACAAAGCTAACAAATATAAAAAAGTAGTTTTTTAAATATCAGTGCTTTAAAAATTAAACTTTAACCTTTTTGAGAGTTTTAATGTTTTTAGGTTCATATTCAATGTATCACTTTATTTATGTTTTAAGCAATTTTACAGTTTCAACATTTTTATTATTTGGTTTGTATAGTCGTAAGAAAATGTTTTAAATAGATTCCTCACCTCAACATCAATACTTTCATTTCTTTGAAATTCTTGAATAGAGAGGTTATCTGGAGGTATGCTAAAAAATATAAACAAATAAAAGACTTGATTTTTAAAGGTAAAATACTTCCTGAAAATACAAACAGAATTTGAACATCAAAAAAATTTCCTCATCCAAGTTAGAACATTATCATTTATTTAAAAGAACAGTTATTTCTTAAAGTAATTAGTATTCTAATTACAAACATGAAATTTTAGCTACAAAAATACTTGGCTCAATCTTGAACTAAATAAAATCTGTAGAACTAAACGTCTTTTAGTACTATGAGTGAAAAACAAGGAAAAGTAAAAATACTATCATCTGGAGTCACAGCAAAAATTACCATTGTGACAAAAACTGAATTCACTTATATTGCCAGTGATTTAAGAGAGCCATGGTCAAGATGCTTAATTATTCACTCAGTGACAGCCCATTAATCACTAATTTGTAATAAATATGATATACTAAATATATTTATAATAAAAGCAAACATCTGAAAAGAGGACTGATTCAGACTTTCTAAAGCAGAAAACTGTTCCACCAAAATCAGAATAAATCAACAGTTCTGAGAGACCCAAAGTCAATTCTAGACCCTGTGGCTCTTAATAAGAATGGGCAGTAAAGTTCTATTAAGCTTATGAAACAATGAAATATTAAGCACTTTTAAAAACAGCTGAGAATAGGATGATAATGATTATTACAATAATAATGACAGCAAAAATTAGAAAGCCAACCACTGTATTAAGAGCTTTATTCACAGTATCACCTATATTCACAGTAACCACAGGTATTCCATGTAATTGACAGAAGAGGAAACTGAAGCTTTGAATGGCTAGTCATATGACCAAGACACATTGCAAATAAATGACAAACCACAATTTGAACCTAGACTTATATCTGAACCTAAGTTGTGCTCTTTTATAAAAGTTATAAATGTAAGAATAGTATTACCATGTTTAGATTTAGAGGTAGAGTATAGAGTTTTATATCTAGAGCTATTCTTGCTCTATTTGGTATTATCTGGTTTATCTCATTACATGTATTAAAATAGACACACACAGAGAAAATACCAATTGGCTAACTACCAATTTAAAAAAGCTTATCAAGAACATACAGTATTAACATTATTGGGATCACACATCAGAAACACTAAACTACTTTTTCAAAATATATGAGGGAAGGGAATAGTGTACAAAGCTGAAAAGTTTACTTCTAATTCTAATGATCAATAAAATCAGACATTTATTCAACTGTGGACAGGCTGAATATTCTGATCTCAGAATTCACTATAGTGGTTATTTGTTTTAATTTATAGTTAGTATTCTTACTAGATCTGGGAAAGACAAAAGACAAATGGAGAAGGGGGAAGCAGAGGATGAGATGTTAGACACCATCACCAATTCAATGCACGTGAATTTGAGCAAATCTGTGGAAACTGTGGAGACAGAGAGGAACCAGGCATGCTGTGCAGTCCATGGGGTTGCAAAGAGTCAGACACAACTTAGCAACTGAACAATAACAATCCTTACTAGATACTGTGAGCATATCAAAAAACATTGGTTGAGCTTTTAAAACCACAGATGATTAACAGAATTTACCTATAAATTATAAAGGGAGATAGTCAATATTGTAGGTACAAATGGGACATATAAGATTGTTATAGTCTAAGTTTGAGAAGTATAATGGAAATCTTAAAAAAAAATTTTTTTCATGAATCCTTATTTGACAGAAAAGAGACTTCAAACTGATAAAATATTATTTGTATTTTTCTTCAGTTCTGTCTGTATGGTACATTAAATTTATTTTTTGAAATGTAATTCATACCATAAAATGTATCCTTTTAAATGGTACCATATAATGCTTTTTAGTATATTCACAAAGTTGTACAATGGTCATTTCTAATTCTAGAATATTTTCATCACTTCCAAAAGAAACTCTGCATCCATGAGTAGTCATGCCTTATTCTACCCTCCTCCCAACTCTGAAACACAAGTCAAACTGTATGTGACCTCATTTGTGTTTGCATTCTTTCACTTAGCATAACGATTTCAAGATTCATCTATATTGTAATATGCATCAGTATTTCACGGCTAACTATTCCAGTGCATGCATGTACAAATCAAATTTATCCATTCATCAGAACATTTGGATTGTTTTCATTTATTTGGCTATTATGATAATATTGCTATAAACATTCGTGTACAAGTTTTTGTGTGAATGTTTCAATTCTTCCGGGTAGTACTTAGTGTTTTTAACTGAAGGTCAACAGACCATAACTGTATGAATTCCCACTAGCCCATGTGTCTTCTAGAGCACGGGTCCCCAACCCCAATAGGAACCCAGCCACACAGGAGATAAGCAGCTGTTTTCCATGAAATTGGTCTCTGGTACCAAAAAGGCTAGGAACCACTGTTCTAAAGAACTACCACCGTGTTTTGGTATTAAAAGGGTGTTTGAGTGAATTCCTAATAGACCTCAAGTGTCTAAGTAAGTAAGTGGAGTCGCTCAGTCGTGTCCGACTCTTTTCAACCCCATGGACTGTAGCCTACTAGGCTCCTCTATCCATGGGATTTTCCAGGCAATAGTACTGGAGTGGATTGCCATTTCCTTCTCCAGTGGATCTTCCTGACTCCCACATTGTAGACAGACGCTTTACCGTCTGAGCCACTAGCGAAGTCCAAGTGTCTACCAGGCTACAATCTTTTAGTTTCTCATTTTTAACTGGATTTTTCTTTCACTCGTTTAAATAATTCATTCATTTATGAGAGCCCTCAGTGATGTTCAAAGCCTCTCCTTTCTTCTAGTTGATTTTGGTTTTGTTTTCTGTTACCGTACTGCCTTGTGAAAGCAGCTTGCAGACCATAAACAGTTGGGAAACAGCACAGAGAAAGGTATAGTATGCTTGCATTGGTATCAGTAAGATTTCTAGAGGTAAGAAATATGTAAGAAAGCGAAACAAAATCTGACTAGTTATGGAAACAGAAATTAGGATCACATATCATTGCTTCTAATTCTGAAACATCAGATAAGCTCTTATAGAGAAAAAATTTAAGTTAAGCTTCTGCACTCTACAATTTTTCTTTACTAAATAACTAAACATTAGAAAGACAGACAAAATTTCTTCATTAAATCACTCTGCTGTAGACTCATCTGATCATTGTCAACGTGCCAATGTAAATTTTTCTTCACGTATATGAAATTTATAATTTAAATGATTTCAAACTAGCAATTTAAAATGGTTACACAGCAGTACATGGCATATTCATCATTCTATAGTTTAAAAAAAGTGATTAACGGATAAAAAAAACAAAACAGAAAAACTTTTGTTATCATAGAATTTCACCACTATAGCACAAAGGAAAATTAGATTGTAGGAGTACTGAAGACTACCTATCTATCACAGCTATTAGTGATAAGCCCATCTCTAATAAAATGGTACATTTTAGATCAGTGCTGCCCAACAGAACTTCCTATGACGGAAATGTTCAATGATCTGCATGCAGTGCCCTCTATAGCAACCACTAGCCACAAATGAGACATGGCTAATGAGACTAGCTAATGAGACTGAAGAACTCAATTTTTAATGTGACTTAGTTAATTAAAAGGAGAAGGCAATGGCACCCCACTCCAGTACTCTTGCCTGGAGAATCTCATGGACAGAGGAGCCTGGAAGGCTGCAGTCCATGGGGTTGCTGAGGGTCGGACACAACTGAGAGACTTCACTTTCACTTTTCACTTTCATGCATTGGAGAAGGAAATGGCAACCCACTCCAGTGTTCTTGCCTGGAGAATCCCAGGGACCGGGGAGCCTGGTGGGCTGCGTCTATGGGGTCGCACAGAGTCGGACACAACTGAAGTGACTTAGCAGTTAATTAAAAATTTAGTTGTAGCTAGTTTGGCACCCCACTCCAGTACTCTTGCCTGGAAAATCCCATGGACGGAGAAGCCTGGTAGGCTGCAGTCCATGGGGTCGCTAAGAATCGGACACGACTGAGCCACTTCACTTTCACTTTTCACTTTCATGCATTGGAGAAGGAAATGGCAACCCACTCCAGTGTTCTTGCCTGGAGAATCCCAGGGATGGGGGAGCCTGGTGGGCTGCCATCTATCGGGTCACACAGAGTCAGACAGGACTGAAGCGACTTAGCAGCAGTAGCAGCAGCAGCAGTGACTGCTGTATTAGTATAGCTTTAGACAGACTGGAGCAGATTCCTCATTCAAAAAATTTAGCCCACATTTCAATTATCCTATTCTCATTCAGTGAGGGGCCAAAATACCATCCTTAAGATACACCCTCTGTTGCACATTACACAATGAAAATTTCATTCTTCTTTGCACAACTTAAACATCTTAAAGAGCTGTTCATTATTACCAACGATCTTATTTATTCTGAAAAAAACTGATTTTCTGATATGGTTCTTCTCTTGTGATGCTAAATGGACACTGGATTTTTTTAACAGATCTTCTTAGATTCATCAAGTTAAAACCATGGCTCCTTAATTATGATTTAATCATGTGGTCTTATAGAAAAGACTCCTATCTTACAACCAGCAACATGGTAGTAAAGAGCAAAATTATCCTCTGCTTACAGATAATGTACCCAGTGCATAAATGCCTAACTCGTTCTTTGTATACAATCTAGCAATCTTAATAGTCAATTAGTTAACTAATGAATAACGAGAAATACTGTTCTTAGGCAATTATAGGTATAATGTGCACTTCTTGAAAGATTGTCTTAATTGTAAAAATGAATGAGCTGACCTTTTAGTAAAGAGAAAGTCTTCAAAGGTGTTGGCTAGTTCCGGCCACATACTGTCAAATTTTCCCGAAGAAGCATGTTGCCGGGCAACAGGTAGCCCAATAGAAAGAACTTTGAGGAGAGAAGATACTGCTAGTTTCCAAGTGCTTTCAGAAGGGCAGGAATACTTCAAGCTGAGGGGAACCCTAAGAGTCTGGGAAAATAAAGACAGTTTAAGATAAATACTAATTAAAACAAACACTCAGCTTTTAACTACTTTTTTTAAAAAAATTACAGCTTCTCTTTGTTCTTATAAAAAATAAGATAAGCATTTTCATTTTAAATAGATGTTACTTTCTAGAAAGGCCAATTCTCAGACATGGTTTTCAAACCATACTACCTAGAAAGATATACTTTTAAGTCCTATGTCCATTTTACAAACAATGACCCTGAAGAAGTAATAACCATTTTTGGACCGTAGTTTCTCATCATAAAATATAAGGATGTTTTCTGAAAAGTTAAGATTAAGAGTAGTAAATTTACAATCTTGCAGCTTCTCTAATGCAGTTATAAACTTAGAGCATTCTGCCGTAGTTCTCCTGGCAACTAATTTGATGAATGGGGTCTCTTCTATCCAAGAGAGATCAATAATTTTTTACTAATGGTTAGGTAAACATGGCCTAGAGAATATTACCATGCTTTATATTTTATCTCTAAAATTTTTTGAATTTTATATTCTACACTAACATTTTAATGTACTTTCTTCCTTTTGCAAATATTTGAGAAAAACTGGTAATTTAAGAATTTGATTGACTTTATCTTCAAAGTCACAGCATAGCATCTGTATAATGACTGAAATAATGAGACTTACTTTCTAATTGGTCAACTTTCTGTTAATCATTAAAGAACTAATTTGGTGGCTTAGAATGAAGTTCCCTGGTCATAGTTCTATCCAACAACTAGAAGACTAGACTGACCCAACCATCACAGTGAGTTAGCCCAGAGCACTATCAATAAACAGTTCCAATATACCATCTGATTATGTTCATGAGAGTGCCCAGACTCTATTTTTATACAAAAATTCTAGTCTGAGAAAGATAAAAATTAAAAGAGATACATTTTCATAATTCAATGTTATGGAGTGAACCTAAAACCTGATTTCATCTTCCACACAAATTATTATTGAATACTTACACAGTGAACATGTGAACCATTACACAATAGTATGATAACAAAAGATAATTTAGCCTACCCAGAATCTTTTTCCCCTCCCCACATCCAGTTGGAAATTAGGGTAAGGATATGATCAATTTATTAAGCCAATCAATCTATTCCATTTCTCTGGCCATAATCACTGGTTCAAGACTAGGCATGGAACTAAAGCTGGTTCATTTAAGGTTAACTGTAGTAACTTAAGAATAATCTGACACATACACACACACACACACACACACACACTTGCTGCTGACATATAATCCCTTTATTAGCCTACAACTATGAGGAAAAACATAGGATATGTAGTCAACCCTTGGAAATCAGAACAAGGAAGAAAAAAATTTGCTTTCTGGAGATAGTACTGAACCACTGGATATACCAATCCCAAAGCCCTCCCTCTATCTCTGACTTTTCCAACTAAGCATGCTCTTTTATTCTTAAAGCTAGTCAGAGACTGAATGTGTGTCATATGCCAACAAAAGAATACTAAATTATACATGGGCCACTCTGAATTAACAGGTTATAACTTAAGGTTAGATAGTTTACTACTAGATTAATAGTTTACCAGTATCAGGGGAATGTTAAGTACAACAGATACATTTGACTTATACATTTATTTTTAAAAAATATTTAATGAATATAGAGACTGGCATATCCTATATACTCAATAAATGTATGTGAAACTAGAAAATTCAGTTCTTGCTGTCACAAAGCTCAGTTTCCAAGGAAGGAAGAGCGTTGTCCAATTAACACAATACATGTAGTAAGCGGCATCAACCAACTGTTCAGAAATACAGAAAAGAGATTATTTAATTCCATTAAAAATACAAACTGATTCATATCACTCCTCCAAGTTCAACTCTTCAGTGGTTAAAGAATGTCTGATTCCTTATGATGGCTTGTAAAACCCAAAGCCACTTTTTCAGACCTATTCCAGGCCCTGTTAGCTCCCTAAGTGGGATTTCTCAACAATGCTTTAAAAATATACCATGATCTTTATGTTGTTTAATTGATCTAGATCTCCTTCTCCCTTGTTGCTGGGTATTCCTTCTCCAAATGTTACTTTATTTAACCCTTGCCAGAATCCCATAGGCAGTTTAGGTATTTCCTTGTCAACAGAGGGAAGGGAGAACTTAACTTTTATTCAATACTGACTACTTGGCAAGTATTGTTAAATGCCATATCTCACTTGAATCTCTTAATGGTTAAGACATGAAATTTGCATTGTATTATCCTTCTTTTACAGATGAGAAACACTCTCAGTTTCATTTGCTCCAAAATCACAGAGCAGCAAGTACACAGCAGTGCACTATGCTAATCCAGCTTTCTCTGAACACAAAGCTGCCTCTACTTGGAGGTCTTCACTTAGTACTTAATATATTGCATTATTATTTTTCTTTTTATAGATCCTTTATTGAATTATTAAATGTATGAACTATCTTATTCATTTTTAATCTCTACTATTTCTTAGTACCCGTGACAGAAGTGCTTAAAATTTATTCTCAACAAATCAGGAGATACAAGACAGTTTTGAGGGGATGAGTGGTGAGGGGCAGAAAGAACTATGACAGAAAATCAAGGGAAGAAACAATTTTAAGAAGGCCAGGGGCTTTGCTGGCGGCTCAGTGGTAAACAATCCGCCTGCCAAGGCAGGGTACATGGGTTCAATTCCTGGTCAGGGAAGATCCAACAGGCACTTGAGCAACTAAGCTCTTGTGCCACAACTACCACGCCTGCGCTCCACAACAAGAGAAGCCACTGCAATGAGAAGCCTGCATGCTGCAACAAAGAGTAGCCCCAGCTCACCCCAATTAGAGAAAAGCCCATGCAGCAACAAAGACCCAGCACAGCCAAAAATAAATAAAGTTATTTTTTAAAAAAAAGGCCAGAGCAGTACCATATTAACAAGGAAAATAAAGAATTAGAAAGGGCTTAGAATTTAAAGACTTTTGTCTTCTGTAACTTCAAGTAAGTAGTTTTTTAGCAGAATATGGAAGTGAGCCTGGGTACAACAGGTTAGAGTGAGTGGTGGTTAGGTGAAGGCTACAAGTTGTTTAAAGGAGCTTAGAAGTAAAGGAAAGTTGAAAGAGAACAATTTTGAGTAAGAAGTCAAATGAGAGAAAGATTTTACATAAAAGGCTTAATCTTCTTCCCAGGATAAATATAACAGGCTGAAAGAATTAACAGCAAAGAAAGGTGGGAACAGAAAAGGATGAACACAAAGAGAAGGATGAGCCTTGGAACAGAGAAAGGTCTTCTTCCTTGAGGGAAGTGTTCAGCATGCATGCGTGCTAAGTCACTTCAGTCATATCTGACTCTATGGGACCCAATGGACTATAGCCCGCCAGGCTCTTCTGTTCATGGGATGCTCCAGGCAAAAATACTGGAGTGGGTTACTGTGCCCTCCTCCAGGGGATCTTCCTGACCCAGGGACCAAACCCACATCTCTTATGTCTCCTGCATTGGCAGATGGGTTCTTAACCACTAGTGCCACCTGGGACATATTCCCAGGATAAAGTATAAGAGGCTGAAAGAATTGCCAGCAAAGAACGGTGGGAAAAGAAACGGACGAACACAAAGAGAAGGATGAACCATGGAACAGAGAAAGGGCTTCTTCCTTGAGGGAAGAGAGTTCAGATCAGACTGTAATTATCCAGTAAATAAAAGCATCTACATATTAGAGTAAGAGCAAGGTTTAGGTTTGTCCTTCAAAACAGGGGGGGAAAAAAGGAAATAAACTTTGGAGGAATAGGACACACACAACAGCAGATGAATTTTAATAATGGTTGTCCATGCACTGAGGAACTGGCTTTCAAAAAAAGTATGCATGATCAGTTAAATCGATAGGATGAATTGTGAATTTCTCCTTGAATGCTTATCAAAGTATGAGAAATACTGTCCTAAGAAACAAGATGCTTATTGTCTTGTGCCAAAGATGAAAAATCATAAAATTGAATGCATATTTTAAAGTATGTTTTACTAAAAAAACCTTCTTATTTCAGAGAAACATCTTCCTAAATAATATTCATGAATGTTGGAGCAAAATCACTATAAATAATAACAGATTATATTTTTCCATTTATTTTAATATATGACAATATACAATTACCTAAAGATAAATTTCAATAACGTTATCATCATTAAATGAAAGTATAAAAATTTTTTTAAAAGATACCTTAATAATATTCTGGAGTACTTTCTCATTCACCACTGCTTTGTGACAGGCTGTTTTTTGATATAAATCCACAACTACGTCTAAAGACCTTTCAGCAAATGGCACATAATTCAAGGCAACCCATTCCGCCTAGAAAGTAATATTTTCACATGGAGTTAAAATAAAAATGAGATTAAATGAAATCATATTGTTTTCAAAGTGAAAGCTTCTTTGTCTTAAAGTTCAGGCCTTGGTTTTAGGTCAGATTGTTTTATTACATGCAAAGTTTTCAAAGAGATATAATTTCATGAAAGAATAATTTTCAGCCAGGCAAAAATTAAAACTATCAGAAAAAGTACATAGAGCATTCTATCAAAAACTGGGAAAGTTGTACTTTATTTGTTGCCAATAGGTTAGGACAATTTTAGGAAATTTAACTCACCGGTGCAAATAGTTGGATCTATTGTGATTCCATTGTGTTGCAAGACAAATAGAATGAGAAAAGTTAATACACATTAAACTACTTTTCGGACCATGTAAAATTATAATTTTTATGTTGAGTGAAGAAAATCAGCACGTGCATGCATTCAGAAATTTATTTTTCCCCTAAGCCAAAACAAAGTTAAAATTTGCCAACTATGGCTAAAAAATATTTTATGTAAAATCCAACTAAATTTCACACCAGTAGTAGACAACTTCTCATTTCTTCATTTTCTATTGCAGGTATCTATTTTAGATAAGAGTAGGACTAGGCATAGGGATTTAGAAGCCATTCTATAGTATGATGAGGACACCAAGAAAGGAACTCTGAAGAAAGATGTACTACAGAGTATCAGGAAAGGCCAAGCTTTCTGGAGAACCACTTGGGAAAAGAAAGCAATAAACAATTAAAAAAAAAAAAAGGGGCACAGGTTTTCCAAATAATGTTTCTTTCCAGTTTAAACTGTTAATAGAAATATGAAAGTTCATTTGTGAAAGAAAAAGTTTGGAGATAAAGTCCATCTTAAGTGGAACTGACTACATTTATAAGACATGAAATTTTACAGAGTAAATATAATTTATAGCAAATTACCTGATTATATTTTGCATTTGCAATGTGTTTTGTTTCCAGCTGTCCATACTGTGGAGGTTTACATGAAAATTCTACAAATGCCAGTAACTGGTCAAATATAGCAGGATACATTATCTGCATGTTTTCTGGTCCTACACAGATGGCCTATAAAACAATATATGAACAATAGAATGTATAATCTGAACTCCATTAAGTTCTTTACCATTTATGCTTTTGTTTAATCAAAGAATCTTAAAGACTGTCTTATTTTATGTTAAGCATTATATACTTTTTGAAGCCCTGAAGGACATTTAAACTATTTTAAACTAATATTGAATAAAGTATAGGCTAAATACTTTAATCAGCTAAAAAATACTTTTTAATTAAAAGTGTGGCTTATTACTTAGCAGACTAAACAAAGGGCAAGCACTTAAAGAGAAGTCATGGGCCATTCTGAGGTTCCACAATCTGATCATTTGTTCAGTAACACACACTTTAGACAATTTAGAATGCTTCACTGACCAAGATGAGATTGACTTCTACTTAAGTGCTTAACTGATGACATTAGTTCATGAAAATGACAGCTTATGCCTGCACCATGCATGGACCAGAGACTTTAACAAGTAAGCACGTTCATTACAGTTGGGAAAATAAGTCATGAATGAAAATCTGTTTCTAAAAGAAATGTATGTATTAATTTTTAACAGGGCAGTGTATATTTAGCATCTAATGTATCAATACATAGACTTGATATAAAACAAGAAAAAAATTTAAGTTAATAAAAATTAAACTTAATGCTACAATTTCATAAAACAAAATGTATATTCAGACACTACAAATTTTAATTACATCAAATATGTTGAAAGAACTTAAATCTCATGTTTTTATTTTGTCTAGCAACAAATGTGTTTTCTCCTCCCATCCTTTCATATTTTCCTGTCTGAGCATTTATCTTTCTCTGTAGGAAAAATATTTAATGATATAATTTATGGAGTATCTAAAATATATTTGTGCTTTCCAAAACAAAAAGCATAATCATTCTACACTTGAGGCACCTTCAAAATACAAAATCAAAATTCAAAGCATCTCAAAATTTTAAGGACTTTCTTTAAAACTATGTGTACAACATGTATATTTTCATACAATCATGGCTTTTTTAACCCGTCAGATAACAGAGTAGTTTTATTCTCCCTCAGAGAACGGGTAGCCATTTAGCTTTAACAAAGTGATCTTGAGATACAAAGTAGATAAGCAAAGTGCTGCCCATACATACCATTAGATCATCCTGTAATTACAATGTGGAAAGCAGAATGAGGATATGTAATACCATCTTCCTCTGTTTGGTCACTTTTCTCAGAAAAAGTGAATGGAGAACTTAAAAAGTATACAGCCTAAAAAAAATTCTCTCTACTAACTAATTTCACAATCTTCTTTATTAACTTCTTGCTGAGTCTTAACTCTTAGAATTAAGTATGTAGCAATTACTGTGGAAAAGAGATAATTACCCTAAATGAATTCTTTTATTTTCAATGACAAATAAAGAAAGGAAGGCAGGCAGGAAGGAAGGGAAAGGAGGGGCGGGAGAGAGGAAGAGCAAAATTCTGTGTGAAGACCTTAGAAAACTAAGTATCAAAATTTTTCTGGAAATAGCACCAAATAATGATCTGGACTATATGTTTTGATTTTTTGTGGTGCTTTATAAACAAACAAAACAAAACTTACTAACAGTGTTACAGCTGAATCCTGAGATCTTAAAATACATAATATGGAGTCAATTTAACAACAAACTTTATCTAAGAAAAAGTTATTAGTATTGGCTTTCTTCAATATTCTGAATCAGAAAAGCCTATAGTGTAAATCTGGTGGCAGATTTCAGTCCAAAAGCTAAGAATCAATAAGCATGCTTGTGAAATCACTATAGTCATGCCCAACTCTTTGTGACCCTATGGACCATATGGACCCTATGGAGCCGAAAGGCTCCTCTGTCCATGGGATTCTCCAGGCAAGAATACTGGAATGGATTGCCATGACCTCCTCCAGGGGATCTTCCAGACCCAGGAATAGAACTTTCATCTCTTAAGTTTCCTGCATTAGCAGACGGGTTCTTTACCACTTTACCTGGGAAGCCGCAATCTATCTGGACAATATTTCCTATTAATCCTTGAAAATTGTGTAAGTGAAAACAAAAAAAGAAACTGGACATCTAACATCTGACATGATTCAAAGTTTCTCTTATTAAGTCATTTAAAATAATTCATTCTGTACTTAGCATGTACTAAGGCCTTTGCAAGACAATATGATAATGAAAATAGTAACAACTAATGTTTACTGAATGTTTAACTGTGCCAGGCACTAAATGCCTTACAAATACTATCCCACTTACTAAGAAAAAAAGTTACAGAGTTATTATTTCCCTTTTATGGATGAGGAAGCCAAAGTACAGAGAGATTCAGAAAACTGCCCCCATTAAGTAGAAGCCCCATTCACACACAATGTGACAGTGTCTCCTGAAGTACCACTCCAGTAGCCTTGACCATGGAGGTACATATGCTACCAGTTATCAGCCTTCACAAAGGTTAGCAATAAGTAAGATAGATGCAGTCTCCTGATCTCAAAACTTAGGAAAACAGATTATCAAATTCTCATGTCCCCTAGGTATGTAAAAATATCTTGGGGAAAAAAAAAATTAGCCTATAGGACTAAGTCATTTTGGTTGGGAACTAGTGATATGAAAATCAAGAGGAAAAGCACATGACCCTGAAACTCTAAACAATATAAGGGTAAATATGAAATTAGAAATGAGTTTTTCCTTTAAGAAGGAAAACAGTTTTTAATCAGTAAGGTGTTTTGCAGAATAGCTTATTAGTTTAAGAATAAACTTCCAAAGCAAGTATATTTTGCTTGTGAAAAAATTTTCTGACACCTGTGGGGGAAAATATAAAAACACTCTTACTAATAATGAAATATGTTAAGTCTTCTGTTAGGAAATATTAAAGACCCCATATGTTTGAATCACATTCAAGTATTATGAAATATAATTTAAATAATCCCGTAAGTAATAAACAATGGCTAGAGTGAAAATCAGTAATGCAAAATGACATCAACTGATATAAGTAAAAGTTCCAAAGTTTCCAACAATAAAACTTCCTAACTTTCCAACTGAAGGTAAGTGCTTTTTCGAAGCCATTAAAAAAGCTCAAAGCTCAAAACAAATGCCTGCTTGGGATGAACGATTCTATTTGCTCTCTTATTGCTAAAGCAGAGGTTTTGTTCTAAATAAAATTATATGCTTTTTTCCCTAGAAAAAAAGTTTGGGGGTTTGCTGTTTCTTCTTTGTTTACTATCCTCTACATACGTATAAAACCTGAATTAAACACCTGAGTAAGAGTTCTAGATTATGGGCATCCCACAAGGTCTATGCTTTCCTTTTCTAACTTTTCCATTCCCTCCACAGTAGTCTATAAACAACCTATGCTCACAGTCAGGGAGAAAAAAATTATCACTGACAGGCTACTTTTCTTCTGCCACTGAAAACAAAAGCAGCTCTTTTAATTTCAATTATGAAAAACTGATCCTCCCTGTAATAAAATTATTAAAATGCCAGATTTTCTTACATTTTAAGTTTCTATACAATTTCTCTGCACAGAGTAACTTAGGGGTAAGGTAGTCAAGGAATTACTGCTCAGCTAGACCTCCTCCAGAGACAATCAAGGTGTACTATGTTGTAGTAGAAACCACTATTATTACTGTGAAAGTTTTCATCAATCCAGTTGGATATAATGCAATTGTTTAATTAGAAAGCATGATCTGTAGTACCCAAATGGCTACTGATAACACATTTGTAATCAGAATCCACTTCCATTCTAATTTTGTCAGAATGTCATAACTACTTTGCTGGGATCGCAGACTCTTTAGTTCATACTTGTTTTGTTCAACATTTTGGTGGTTGTTAATTGTGCTAACAATTACCTTGACAGTTTAAAGAATTCTTTGATTTTGATCTAGTCTTGTTTGCCAACTGGAATTTGCTTAACAATTTTTAGATCTGTTTTAATTTTTTTTTTTGGAGTAACAAAACACATATGGGTTAAAATATATCTTTTAAAATTTCTGTGAGGTAAACACTTTACAAATTTATTCTTATTTTTTAATGGGTTTCTAACAATTCAAGAGCTAAAATTAAAATACAGATAAAAAATATATAATCCCATTGCTAATTAATTTTCTAATTACAGAAATACTTTACTAAAGTTATCACTCCAAAAGTACATATTCTTGTGAAGAGTTGAATGAACAAATCAAAAATGCTGGTGAACAGAAATAAGAGCATGCAGGCAGTTTCCTGAAGACTCTCAAAATAAACCTGAATTACCTTTTAAAATATATTAGAAAAATACAAATGTTAAAATTAACTGGATCTTTACAATCTTGAATGCATCCCAAAGTATACATACATAACAATCTTGATGATCCAGAATTTATCCCAAAAATTATTTAGCAAAGTAAAAAAATTCAAGAGAACCATATGCATTATTGCTTAGACAGCCACTAAAATTCGATTACCTTTTGGAGAACATCTAGAGCTGTAAGTACAGCTTCCTGTAAACTTGTCAAAACTGCTTCAGTGTAAGATGGAAGAATGAAAGGGGAGGCATCTGAACTTATTGGGACTGAAACAGCACGGTGCAATATGACTCCCAACTTCTGCAAGTCATCCATGTTGAAACCAGTTTTTATGTGTTGGTAGAGAGCTGGAAATATCTGAATTAAAGCTGTAAGAAAAGGCTGGCTGGGAATGAAAGTTAGTTTATCCAATGTAATAGGAGGCTTGGTGCTTTCAGATCCAATTCTGTACCAGGTATTCCATGCAGCCCACCAGAGATTCAAATCTTCAAGCTCATCAGTAACTACAGGTGGCTCAGAGCTGCTATATCTTCCAAGTCTTTCTCCAATGGAATCTGTTCTTACAAATGGCCTGTTCAGGCTAGGGCCCGATATAGGCCCTAAAAGGACAGGCGCCGGGACATTAACTGCAGGTGGTGTCTCAGGCTTATCTGAGTCTCTGACAGGGGACACAATCTGTAAAATTTCCTGGAAGCTTTTCAGTGCAGCCAGAGATACTTCATTGTTTTTGCTGAGTGCTGCTGATTGTATATGGTCAAGAAGAACATCCCATGCTCTTGAAAAATCTCCTATATGAAAAAGAGGAAAAAAAAATTATTACCATAAAAGTGATCAAATTGTCTCTATTAGACACTTGAAAGTTTATCTGCTTTATTTTTCTGCTTAAATTCCTACAGAAGTAGAAAAAGATATGCTTAGGCACTAACAATGTGAGTTAAAACCATTACAACCCAAAAATCCAGTAAAAAAATTTTGTCAGATACAGGAATAAATGGCACCAAGAAAAGGATAATGAGTATATCAAACAAGGTTTTGAACTTTAAACTCCATAAATGTATGTATACACCCTTCTATCCTAATATTTCTGCCGAAGGAGAACAGAATAAAAACTTAAAAGAGTGAAAACAAAAAATTTTCAGTAACATCTTCAATCTAACCATCTACCTTTATTAAGATGGTCCCATTCTTAAGCATATAGGAAAAGTTATGACAGTATGATACACATTTTTTACCTAAATGTTTAAAATAAACTAAGTCATACTCCATAAAAATCTTAACTTTACACTTGGGTTTTCAGATTTAAATAATTTTATAGCTGCAGAATTCTGGTAAACATTTTCCCCCCATATCAGTAAGTTGCCAGAACATGCACCATAAATAAGACTGTCCTTTTACCATGAGGCTAAACTTATTTCTCTCATGTAAAATCAAGTCAACTGATCTACTGTCAGCACAGCATGGGCTGAATGGTGGTTGCTGTTTCCACTAATCATTTCAATCTCTTGCTCTATTCCTGTGACCAACTGAGCACATTTATAATGAAACTCTACAATGAAACCAGGTGTGGTTTGTTTCTATTACTGTTGTTGTTCAGTCATTAAGCCATGGCCAACTCTTTTGCAACCCCATGGACTGTAGCCCACCAGGCTCCTCTGCTCAAGGGATTTCCTAGGCAAAAATACTGGAGTAGATTGCCATTTCCTTCTCCATGGGATCTTCCTGACTCAGGGATCAAAGCTGTGTCTCCTGCATTGGCAGGCAGGATCAGAGGAATTGACATTTTGCAAAGAATAACATAAGTAGGCTATGAAATATAGAGATAACTGTGTTTTAAAGACTCACTTCACAAAAGCTATCAAAGACTAGGTTTTTTCAAGAAGGGATAAACCCATATAACTGAGGAAGCATTCAATGAATTGGAAAGCTGGAACTAAGTCTGGTATAAAACAGTAAGCACTGCACTGCTTTACAGGATAGACTATTAACACTTGTTCAGTTACATGTTTCTTCCTCTCCATACTCTTTTAATTAAAACTGAAGTATAATTTATATACAACCAAAAAACAGGCTTTTTAGTAACTGTTCAAACAGTTTTAACAAATTTTGTTTAAAAACTATCAAAACAGCAAAACAAAATACTTCTGCTTGTTGCCATCCAAGTTCAAAAATCAGATTAAACATTACATTCACCTACCAGAATGGTGACCTAGTCTCAGGTCTAAAATATTCCATGCTATAAGAAGGAAAAATATCTGCAGTTCTTCTATTAATATACTCCATGTCTAGGAAGAAGTCCTCTTTCTAAAAGACTAAGTATAATTACATATTGTACTTCATTATGTTAAAACATTACTTTTTAAAAATTCTTAATTTTTTATACAATTTTCAAAGGTTATATTCTATTTACAATTATTATAAAATACAGCCTATATTCTCCATGTTGTAAAATACATCATTCTAGCCTATCTTACATCTAATAGTTCACACCTCCCAGTCCCTTTACCCCTACGTTGCCCTGCTTCCTCCCTCTCCCCACTGGTAACAATCAGTTTGTTTTCTGTCTCTGGGAGTCTTGATTCTTTTTTGTTATTCTCACTAGTTCACTGCATTTTTTAGATTCCACACAGAAGTGATATCACACAGTATTTGTCTTTCTCTGTTTGACTTATTTCACTTAGCATAATGCCCTGCAAGTCCACCCATGGGGCTACAAGTGGCAAAATTTTCAACTGCAAGAAAAAAAAAAACTACAAAAACACAAACATGTGGAGGCTAAACAGTATGCTACTAAAGAGCCAATGGGTTACAACAGAAATCAAAGAGGAAATCAAAAAATACCTAGAGACAAATAAAAATGAAAACACAATGATCCCAAACCTATGAAAGTGAAAGTCGCTCAGTCATCTCTTTGTGAGCCCAAGGACTATACAGTCCATGGAATTCTCCAGGCCAGAATACTGGAGTGTGTAGCCTTTCCCTTCTCCAGGGCATCTTCCCAATCCAGGGATTGAACCCAGGTCTCCTGCACTGCAGGCAGATTCTTTACCAGCTGAGCCACCAGGCCAGCCCCTCAAACCTATGGGGCACCAGCAAAAGCAGGTCTAATAATAAAGCTTATAGCAATACAAGCTTCCCTCAGGAAACAATAAAAACCTCAAATAAACAACCTAACCTTACACCTAAAGGAACTAGAGGAAAAAGAACAAAATCCAAAGTTAGGAGAAGGAAAGAAATATAAAGATCAGAGCAGAAATAAATGAAATAGAGACTTAAAAAAAAAAATAGAAAAGGTCAATGAAACTAAAAGCCGATTCTTTGAAAACACTGATAACCTTTAGCCAGCCTCATCAAAACAAAAAGGTTGAGGACCCAGATCAATAAAATCAGAAATGAAAAAGGAGATATTACAACTGATACCACAGAAATACATAGGATCAGAAGAGACTACTATGAACAACTATACACCAATAAAACAGACAACCTAGAAGAAACAGAGAAAATCTGAACCATGAAGAAACAGACAATATGAACCATTATCAGTAGTGAAATTGATTCAGCAATTTTAAAACTCCCAACAAAGAAAAGTCCAGGACTAGATGGCTAAACAAGTGAATTCTACCAAACATTTAGAGAAGAGTTAATGCGTATCTTTCTCAAACTACTCAAAAAAACTGTAGAGGAAGGAACACTTCTGAACTCATTCTATGAGGCCAGCATCATCTTGATACCATAATCTTATTCTAAAATAATAATAAAAACCATTTCCTAGTGTTAAATTATAAAAAAAAAAAATTATTGAAGCTACATGAACTGCATCATGTCTTCATTTTTAAAAATCTAAATCTGTATCTATTACATCTTAGCTTTTAAGATAAAGTACCACCGAGGTATTAAAAATGATTATTATTTGTCAAAACTTAGCAAACACACAGTTAAGATTAGCACATTTCATTGTATGTAAATTTTATAGGAAAACAAGAAACTAGAATTTAAAACGTGTATATATAGACATCAAATATATAGATCATCAAATATATAGGTATGTGATATGTATGAGCCTTAAAATGCAAATAAACACCACACAAAAATGCCAATGAAAATCATAAATATGCTTATGCTTTTAACATAATGAGAAGAAAAAAGCCAAACATAAAATAAGAAGTTGAAAAATTAATATGTACAGCTTGCTCACAGTTATGTGCAAAAGTATTTGTTCACTTTTCTCAACCACTCCCATGCCTACCACTAGAATTGAAGGTATTATAATCTACACTAGTTTCTCAGTCTCAATCCTACTGACATTTTGGGTTGGATAATTCTTTGTTGTACGGGCTGTCTTATGCATTGTAAGATATGTAGCAGCATCCCTGGCTTTTACTTCCCCAGAAGCCAGTGGGCATGCCCCTGCCTAGTTATAACAACCAACATGTCTCAGACGTTGTTAAATATCCTGTGGGGGGAAGGAGGAGGTTGGGCAAAATTGGCCCTGGTTGAGAAGCACTGATCTATTTATATTTATACACCACCAAGTTTCCTAACCAATCTAATAGTATCCTACCATTCTTCTTTATGACCATTCCATTCCATACATACCATCTGAAGGGATCTTTCTGAACTCCATATCTGAACACATCACATCATGGATTAAAATCTTTCAGTGGTTTTCAGTGCTCTTAGAGTGAAGTCTTCTGAACATAACCTACAATGTGCTGCAACATCTGGCCTCTACCTCTACAACCTCACTGAGAATCACTCTTTTCCGTGTTCTCTTCATTCTAGACCTTCAAACGTGCCAGGGGCCACACCATCTCCATCTCCTCAATCTTCTTTCATCTCTTTTATACATACTCTCTGCCTGTAAGGCTCTCCCCAGTTCATCCTACCCTTGCCTGATGAACTACTATTCAGATAAAACATTGCTTTCTCAGGGAAGCCTATATATACATCACTGGCCTGGTCAAGTATCTACTATAAGCTCACAATCTACTATAAGCTCCTTTGTAGCATTGATCATTGCAGCAATTTTCTATTTATTTATGTAATTATAGTTCCTCCTTCATACCCAGGATATATCAAGGACAGTAGGTATCTGGCTCATCACTGTATCCCCAAGACATGCCCACAGTAGGTACACATAATTTTTCAAGGAAATGAATGAAAACGTTTATGCTCATACACATACCACACATAACAACAAAGACTGGCAATTAAGATGGATTATTCTTAGAAAATAACAATGTATATAATCTGTGAAGAATCTGTATTTTCCAAATTTCCTTTAACATTAATTACTTGTATACTCAGAAAAAAAAAAATGTACATCTACCTAAAGGTTGAAGTAAATATCTTCTGGTGTTGAAGATTCTTGCAACTCCGGCCAATGTTAAAACCCATGTCTCAGCCCACTGCTTCTCTGCTGTGTCCCTTGAATGATGAATGAGAATATTGCCACCTCCAGACTCAATCTTTTCTTTGTCTGCAGTGGTAGAAGACTCTCTAACTCGGTCCAGCAGATGAAAGAGAACCTGAATATTTGTGATAATGCATATAAAAATACTGATAACATAGCATAAATAGCAGCATAGGAAATTAAGCATTGTTACAAAGAATTATACCTGACATACTGATCAATCCCTGTATTTTAGAGGAAACTGACCAACAGAGGTATCCTTATATTCTTAAGTTTATCCTTAAGGCCATGGAATATAAAAATTTAAAGTAAACCGAACAGACTATCACTTAAGACCTGTTGAACTGAGTGCCAATGGAGCACGTAAGGTATAATGTACAAGAAGGGAATGCAGCTAAAGAGAAGGGTCCAGCAAAAAATGTAAGTATAAAAAAAAAAATTTAAGTATGAGTGACATCTAGATAGAGGTAACTACTGAAATTTCATGTCTGGATGAGGATGCTTGAAAAAAATCAAGTAGGAAGCAGTTGGAATTTGGGGGATGTTTATTTAAAATGTAGATTCAGGGGAAGGCATAGGGGCCAAGAAAATAAAACAAAATTGAATAGAGAAGCAGATGCACACTGTGAAACAGAAGCCAAAAGAAATTTCAAGGAGAAAATAATCAACACTATTAAATGTTATGAAAAAATGAGCAGTATGAAAAACTGAGCACAGGGCAAGAGATCTGGCAATTAGAAGACTACCTGTAGAGCCAATGAACAAGTTCTGTGGTTCTAAAAACATGGTCTCAGAACCAGCCCCATCAGCATCACCCAGAAGCTTCATAGCTATGCAAATTCTCAGCCTCCACGCCACAGGAAAGAAATCAGAACCTCTAGGGGGCTGGGTACAGTGGCTCAGCAATTTGTGCTTTAACAAGTCCTCTAGGAGATGCTGTTACATGCTAATGTTTAAGATACTCTGAAGTAGAATAATCTGGATATCAAATTACAAGGGGTAAGAGAATGCAGTGGACGTGAAAAAGAAAAAATTATTAATACTGAGATTTAGGCAGCAAGATTAATAATGAAGTTAGAAAAAGGAAACAGGAGTCAGAGAAAATATCAGTTTTAAAATAGTAAAGGACTCTTAAGCTTGTTTGTGATCTGATAAAGCTAGGGAAAGGAGTTGAAGCAAAAGACACAGGAGGGAATAGGGCTTTCAATTATGTTTATTAGGAACATACATTATTAATTTTTTAAGAAGACATTTTGAGGTCTTTTTATTAAACTTAAAACACGGTTAAATTCAGTTAAAGTTTACCATACTGTCTACTGTCAAACTTACTAATTTCAAAAATTCACAAAAGCAGTGAAAGGATTATAAATAAGAGTTTTATTAAAATGGAACAGATTAAGCAACAAAAAAAAGAGGAGAGTCTTTTAGCAAAGACGGGATACTCACTAATAAGCTTCTGACTTTGCAAGAATGTTTTAAAAAGATGATAAAAATGAAAAAGTAAAAAATGAAACTGCATACTTGAACAAATGTAGAATTTACAAATGGGAGGTGGTTTTTGTTTGGTGAGTCTACAAACAAATTTCACTATTATTGATATTGTTTATAAAGTTCTCATTTAATTATATTTGAATTATATGTGGTAGTTTAGCAGCTACTGGTTTTTACCACCAGGAAAATGGGGAAACAGAAGTGCAAAGGCAGAAATCAAAGAGATAAAAAAATGAGGCTTATAGGGGTGGGATGGGAGAGAGACTCAAGAAGAGGGGAAATATATCTATATATGGCTGATTCCCTTTGTTGTATGGCAGAAACCAATACCACATTGTAAAGCAATTATCCTCCAATTAAAAAAAATGAGGCTTTAAGTATTTAATTTGCTAATATGCAAGGTGCAATTAAAAATATTATAAAGCTAACTTTTCCTGTTTTGCCAAATGCACAAATGGATGGAAATTCTTCTTTAAAAATTAATAGGAACAAAAAAACACATTTATGTAAAACTGAATCACTTTTCTGTGTACCTGAAACAAACATAAGATTCTAAACCAACTATATTTCAATAAAAAAACTAAAAATACAATATACTAATGTGAATATATGGAATTTAGAAAGATGGTAAAAATAACCCTGTTATTATAAGACAGAAATAGAGACACTGATGTATAGATCAGTCTTATGGACTCTGTGGGAGAGGGACAGGGTGGGGAGATTTGGGACAATGGCATTGAAACATGTATAATATCATGTATGAAACGAGTCGCCAGTCCAGGTTCGATGCACGATACTGGATGCTTGGGGCTGGTGCACTGGGACGACCCAGAGGGAGGGTATGGGGAGGGAGGAGGGAGGAGGGAGGAGGGTTCAGGATGGGGAGCACAGGTATACCTGTGGCAGATTCATTTCAATGTTTGGCAAAACTAATACAATATTGTAAAGTTTTAAAAATAAAATTAAATTAAAAAAAATAAAAAATAAAAAAAAACAAAAAAACTAAAAAAAAAAATTTTAATTTTAATTTGTTGTTGCTGAAAATGTATAAAAGCATGTCTCAATTAATAACTGATAACTCAAGGTATTTTACGGTACCTTCCAAATAACAGTGTGCCACGTTGAGTGCTGTAATAAAGTTCCATGTGCACCAATTGTTGAAAACAGAGTTTGCCCTGCACTCTTCCGGACAGCAGGACGGGGATCTACACATAGTTCACCCAATTTTGCATAAAGACACAACCACAAGCAGTCAAACGGTGGTGCAGGGTGGAATGGCCGATTCAAAACCACGCCTTTTTCTTCTGCCTGCTTTTGCTGTGCTGCCTCTTCTTTATTTAATTCCTTTTCAATAGTTTCTCCTCTTTGAAAAAAATAATCTGAAATATTCCACTAAAGAGCCAAGGAGAAAAATATCTATTCAGAGATTTTTATTTTAAACACATAGATATGCAACAGATAGATTTTCAGAATAAAACTTAAAAGCAATTACTTCAGAAACTCTTTTCCTAACAGAATGGATTTAATGAAAATATCTCTTCCTCTGTCAAGTTTATCTATCTCATTTCAGAATTTCAGAGTGCAACCTTTAATTTTTAATATTTTTTAAAAATTGGATTTAAAATTTAAATTTTATGTTACTATCAGTAGAGTCAACTGATTTCTCTTGTATGTACCATTATTTGTTTCCTAAATCCTCCCATAACAAATCTTATATAAACCAAATTTCAGCTCAACAGATCAAAATTATTCCACATATTCAGCTCTTAAAGAATTATTTCTTAAATAATATTACTTAACCCTTCATACAATATGTTTGGCATGTACTTAAAAGTCATTTAAATGATTCCTCCAGAGTCAAAAGCACACTTGCTTAGCACTCACTCTCAGTTGCAAACAGTGATTTCTAGATTATATAAGAAAGGCAATCATACTTACCAATAAACCTATTGAAGTTAAACTAATATTAAGTTCTTGGTTATGAAGTCCAAAGCTACCTGCAACATCTACAACTATTTGCAGGCAAGTGCAAGGCATTGTTGGTAGAAAATCTGTCACAACCAACTGAAGACACTGGAATGCTGTTCGTATCAAGGATTCTCTGAAAAACAAAAGAAAATCTATATTTATGTATTTAAGAGAAATGGAAGGAAAAATACATAAATTTGAACAAATCAAAATTTTATCTTAAAATTGGAACAAGAAAATTTTCTCTAACATAGTACTCACATAGTACTTCAACATTTACATAAATGTAAAAAAGATATGCTTAATTAAAATAATTAACAAACAAAAATAAAGCAGCTCAGGGGCATAAGAAAAGCAGTAAACTAAAAAAAGAAAATATGTATTAATACCATATTATTTTTATTCTGCATAAACTAGCCAAACAAAATATAGACATTGAATGAGAAAGGGAAAGTTTGTTTGATGGATTTTTCTTATTGTAAGAACCTTGTATTCATATATAAATGATAAAGAAATAGCAATTTTTCCATCCTTCCAAAATAAAAGTGAGCCCTAATGATTCCCTACAGCCCCCTGGGAGTAGGGTAAGGAAAACTATTTTAGATCATAAACTTAAGCAAAAAAGGCATACATAAAAAATTTACGATCATTTCATAATTTTAGGCAGAATTCCCTTTTCCTATTACTTTTTGGATGTTAATTTTAAACACTTACCCTTGATCATTTCTGATCGCTCCCATAACTCCCAGCACTAATGGCCATCCAGGTCCAAGACTATCTCCTTGACTCTGAAGAATCTGCAGCACACACTCTAATTGCTTGAGTCGTATATCTGGATGATTAATATTCGACATCTCCTTTAATGGGTTCAATAAAAGCAATTGCAGCCTCTGAAAAGAAGGTAAGAAGCTAATCAGCGAAGTTCCAGAACATGGAAAGGTTCTACTATTGTCTTTCAAGTTTAAATTCACCTTCACTCAGACTGCAATGGTAAAAAGAAATTTTTTAGTAAAATAAATATCAAAAATGATTTCTTTAACAGTAATCATTAGGATTATCTTGTCATCTAAGTCTTTTTTAAAAAAAATAATTTAATTAATTAATTTATTTTTGCTGTCCTGGGCCTTTGTTGCCGTACGGGCTTTTCTTTAGTTGCAGCGTGAAGGGGCTACTCTCTGGTTGCAGTGTATGGGTTTCTCACTGTGGTGGCTTCTCTTGTTGCAGAGCATGGGCTCTAGAACACACGGGCTTCAGTAGCTGCAGCATGTGGGCTCAACAGTTCCAGCTCCCATGCTCTAGAGCACAGGCTCAGTAGCTGTGGCCCATGAGCTTAGTTTCTCTGCAGCATGTGGGATCTTCCCAGATTAGGGATTGAAACCGTGTCTCCTGCATTGGCAGATGAATTCTTTACCACTGAGCCACTGGGAAGCCCCATAAGTCTTTTAAAATTTTTTACGTTTTAGCCACAGAAGTAACATGTGGAAGCTTCGTTCCCCAACCAAGGATGGAACCCACCCCTCCTGCATTAGAAGCACGGATTCCCAATCACTGGACTTCAGGGAAGTCCCTAAGTCTTATATTTTAATAACAGAAAATAAAAATCTATCTTCAAGATACTATATTTCAGGATAAATAGGGAGTAACCTGATGTTAAAAGGTATTAAATCTACAGATCCATATACAAATGAATCTCACTATAGAAAATATACCCTATATATTTAGCTCTATTTGGAGAGAAGAAAATAATTTCCAATTTTCAAAATTAACTTTCATTTACTCTATTAATGTGTACCACATGTATTTAAATTTAAGTCTCAATACTCCTAAAAATGAACTAGCAGACAAAGAGGACACAAAACCACAAAATTTTTTTACTGTTAAAAAGTGAAAAAAGTACTTTGTTCTACTCCTTTAGCATTTGAAAGCACCTGCCTTAGCTTTAGTTTTCTCTCCAAGGATACATTTAGTTGGTTCACTGACTGAACAAACATATTAAGCTCTTACCATGTGCCAGGTATTAAGCTGGATGCTAAGACTATATACATGGACAGGGCTTTACAAAAAAATTAGACTGCAATAGGAAAAAAATATGCAATCACTAAAATGTAAGCTATAAAAATTAAGGAACTTTTCTGTCTTGTACATCATTCTGTTACAAGAGTTAAAATACTGCCTGGCATATAGTATGTACCCAATAATTATTTGTTGAGGAAATTTGCAGAATACATCCACATACACTACAGTAAGATAGTACGGGCAATGTGAATGGCTATTAAATGCCTCATTCCTATTCAATCTTTAAACAAAACTTTGGTGGGCTTTTTAAAACTGTATAAGATATATGTGAATGATTATGGGAGTCAGGAAAAAGGATTCACAACAAAAGAAAACTCTGAAAGTATAAAATAACCTTTAAAATTATTTAAAAATAAAAATCTATTTTATTGTGCTTGCCTCTTCTGCCACTTGTTTCTCCCCATATAAGGGCTTCCCAGGTGGCACAATGGTAAAGAATCCACATGCCAATGCAGGAGACACGGGTTCAATCTCTGGGTAGGGAATATCCCCTGGAGGAGAGTATGGCAACACTCCAGTATTCTGGCCTGGAAAACTTCATGGACAGAGGACCTTGGAGGGCTACAGTCCATGGGACCACAGAGAGCTGGACATGGCTGAGTGACTAAGCACGCAAGGGTAATGAGTAGGGGGAAGGAAAAAAAAAAAAAAGACAGGTAAGGACCAAAGGAAAAGAGGCTAACAAAGTATGAAGACTTAGCACTGCATGAAGAAGGAATCTTCTAGATGGGGAGACCAATTCTAGGTAATTTATTACTTAAGTTTAGTGCTATTATAAGAAAATTAAAAAAATTTTTAATATAGATAATCCTGAAAATCCAGGATTATCAACCTTCTGTAAGAGATCCACGGCCTACAAATAAAGTTACATATGGGAAAGGATGACTTAAGTAATTTTAAAAAAGGTTCTTTCTTTTACCTGGTTTTGTGAAAGTGGAGGATCATGGTTAAATGTTAATCCTGCTTTAATAAGTGAAGTTAAGGCTTCTGCTCCCCATTCTCTCATTCGAGAGTTTGGATGCTGGCACACCTAAGGGTACATACATATGGAACAAAAATTAATCTTTAATTTGTATACTTAAGCTATACATCACACATTAATTTAAGAAAAACTAAAACATTGCATTTCATACTCTTCCACATTTAAAAAATCATATAAAATGTTTGTCAACAAGGGTTGAAGAAATTATGAAAATATACAAAATGTAAGTAAGCTTACCTTCTGAATACGAGGCAAGAGGAAGCAATAAAGAGATAGAAGATAAAAGATGAAACTAAACAACTCACAGAAAAGAAAGGATTTCATAAAAGTAAATGATGTCACCAGAGTAAACAGAAGAAGCAGACACTAAGGTTCCTAATCTGCTCTATCTTCATAATCAAATACTTAGCTAAAATTTTAAAAACATATTTTTTGCCATTTGATGAGAATTCCATAATGAAGAAATGTGTATATATTCTGTAATAGCTCATTAAAATAATCCCCCAAAAATGGAGGGAAAAAGAAGAAAGGACTTTTTTTTTACTAAGAACAGTACCCTTCTCAGATTACTAAAATAATATGAAACAATGAGGGCAACTGAAACCTAAACTGCTCATGAACATGTATTTGACAGAAGCAGTTGTCAATAAGAAGCAACCAAGTATTCAGATTCACTCAAGTTTGAATACAAATCCAGACAAAATGCCCTGGTACTATCTATAATTAGTGATACTGAGGTTTTTTCCCTTTTGTAGAAATGTTACCTCATAATCACAGGGAAGTCTGTAAAGGAGCAGTGTCTAATACTAAGTCTCAGTCCTAATTGCCTTGAAGTTTTAGAACCAGCTGAAGCTGAGGGGATCAAAAGAGTATATAATAAAAGAAAGGGGACCCAAACTAACAGGTGAAGGAGACATAAGAGATTTCATTGTTATAGCACTCATTTTTAGTCATAAAGTCTTCAACCTATTCCTTTACCAAAATGATTACTATAAAACTTTCGTCCCTGATAAAATATAGAGAGAGAAGTACAAGAAAAAATGTTAATGCTGATTTTTCTTATGGTTATACAGAATCACTAATTCACTGTGTAAGTCTTTATTATAAATAAAAAGTAAATATAATAAAGAAACAGAGGTTACCTCAAGTAGATGGCCAGTTAGAGGTCTCCATAGAATTTCTATACGGTGCATGTTAACTAGACCAGTTTCTAACAATTTGGCAACAGCAAAAAGAGATGGTTCCTAGAAGAAAAACATATTTTTTATATCATAAGGAGAATTAAAGTATTTCAACTGTAAACCAAACTGAGAAACTGTAAAGAACATGACTATAATTAATATACTTAATTAATTAGAAATAAATATGACATAACCTCAGTTATCATATTGACAAGCCTTTCAGTCCACCCTCAAGCATCTAAAAAGTGTTAGTTGCTCAGCTGTCTCCAACTCTTTGCAACCTCATGACTGTAGCCTGCCAGGCTCCTTTGTCCATGGGATTCTCCAGGCAAGAATACTGGAGTGAGTGGTGGTGGGGGTGGTTAGTCGCTATGTCGTGTCCAACTCTTGCGACCCCATGGAGTGTAGCCTACCAGGCTCCTTTGTCCATGGGCTTCTCCAGGTAAAAATACTGGAGTGGATTGCCATTTCCATCTCCATGGGATCTTCCTGACCTAGGGATCGAACCTGGGTCTCCTGCATTGCAGGTGTATTCTTTACCATCTGAGCCACCAGGAAGCCCTCAAGTATCTAATATGACTCCTAATTGAAAAATTTGGTTGGGAAGAGACTGCTTTAGTGGGGAAACTTTGAAAATTCAAAAACTATACCAGACACACAGAATGTGTGTCTTCTGACCAAAATGAAAGAATTTTGCTATGGACTGAATTGTGATCCGCCCCTCCCACCCTCCAACACTGCTCCCAAACTTCATATGCTGAAACTAACCCTGAGGGTGATGACATTTGGAGATAGGGTCTATAAGAAGGTAATTCAGGTCAAATGAAGTCCTAAGGGTGGGGCCCCAATACATTAAGTTTAACGTCCTCATAAGAAGAGACACCACACAGCTTGTGAGCTTATGTGCACTCCATTTCCCTCTTCCTCCCCCTTTTCCCTTCCTTCCCCTCTTTCCCTGCCATGTAGGGACACAGTAAGAAGTCAGGCATCTTTCAATCCGGAAGAGAGTCTACACAAGAGCTGACCGTGCTAACATCCTGATTTTGGACTTCTACCTTCTAGAATTATGAGAAAATTAATTTCCATAGTTTAAGTTACCCAGTCTATAGTATTTTGTTATGGCAGGCTGAGCTAACTAATATACATTCTTATTAGTAAAGTCTTCAAATGCTTAGGTTTTATATGTGAATATCAGGAAAAATGAAGAAAAAACAAAAACAAAGGTAACAGACACCAGAGGAAAGAACAATGATGTCAAGAAGGAGGAGGTAAAGGTTGTCAGTTTAGACCCTAATAAAAGAGTTGCAGAGAAAGAAGACAAACCACTTTCCTCAGTCACTGGCATTTCAATAACAGAAAGCAAATTAGTATACTTCATAAATAGCTGAATTACTCAGTCCATGTGTTAGAAGAACAGTTTCAGTAAAAAGTTCAAAGGGCAACTATCTCTAATCCAATTTTAATAGAGATAGTAAAACATACTTAAATGTAGACTAAGCTGACTAGAATTATGAGAATTTTTTGATAAACAGCTGTAGTACTTCAAATGGAGACAATGCATTAGAAAAAATAGAAGCCAACTGAAATTTTAAAAGTAAATTATGAGCATAATTTTATAATTTTTAAGTAAAAAGATTTTGTAATGACTCTATACACAATGTTTTTACAGTACTGATAAAAATCTAAAATGGAAATGTGTGAAATTATCTTTTTTTTCTAGTAAAAACTGTTGAACAAGTACCCTGAGGTTTTAAGTGTGGTCAGATTGACTCTTCCTGCCTGTGCTAACACTATAAGTACCCTAAAAATTAGTGTACTAGAAAGAACCTCATCATTCTAGAGACAATATGATACAGTAGTTAAGACTGATGTCTATGAATTTTTAACATCTCAACATTACCACTTAATAGCTATGTAACCTTGAGTAACTTTTTTTTTTTGAAGTATAGCTGATTTATGATACTAGTTTCAGTTGTACAACATAAAGTTTCAAACTTTTTACAGATATTATTCCACTTATAGTTATTATAAAATATTGGCTATGCCATACAATATATCCTTGTGCCATACGATATATCCTTGTCACTTACTTGTTTTATATATAATAGTTTGTACCTCTTAATTTCCTTATTTTGTCCTTTCCGCCTTTCCTCTCTCTCTGGATGTTTCATTATATTCATTAGCTTTTTTTTTTTAATTTTAGATTCCACATATAAGCGACAATAAATAATATTTATCTTTCTCTGACTTATTTTACTAAGCATAATATTCTCCAGGTCCATCCATGTTGCTGCAAATAGCAAAAATTCACTCTCTTTTGTGCTAACTTTTTTAAACTATAAAATGGAGATAATAATATACTGAAATGACCTCTCGTGTTAGAAAGTGCCCGGCACATAGTAAGTCTCTATACACGTTGCCCTGTATTATTTCCTCCTTTCCCTCCTCTTTATTCTAATGAGGATACACAGGAATCACACAGCATTTAAAAGTATATGTCCAGACCTCATATCCAAAGATTCTTGTATCCATGAAGCTTGGTATGTGGTCCTAACTACTGCATTTTTAAAAAGTGCTATACCTGACTTTGATGCACACAAAGTTAAAGCCACAAGTGAAGTGGTTATAAGAATGGAGCTCTGGAATAAGACATATGTGGATTCAAATTCAAGCTCCACCAATTACTAAACAGGTGACCCCAGCAGGGTATTTAAGCTATTTTTCTATTTTATCTCTAAAAAGCAGTTACTACTGAACCTGACAGAGTTGTTTTAAGTGATTAAACAGAAATACATAAGTTAGTATCTGACATACAACAAAGATAACAGCTGTTTTCTTATTTCTGTTGTTGATATACTCAGTTTGGCAGTATGCCTGCACAAGTGTAATCAACACTGCCCCTTCTAAGGAAGAACTTGAAAGCTTTACCATCAGCTACCTCAACACATTAGCATAAATTCCTGAAATGAGGACCAAAAATGAGATGACTGGTGACTGTAAAACCACATCTTAAAGGACAGTGATATATATATTTTACTCCCTAAGCTATTTAACTCACTCAGAATAGCTGACAGTGATAAACTATTCTGACTCTCTCATCACCTTATCTGGCACATTATCCATGAGCCAAGTGGTTTACATGCTCTTTGAAAATAGAAATTTCCTTTATATTTTCTAGCAGAGTGTCATGTACATAGCAAACATACTGTACTTTGCTGAGTGAATACATAAATTCTCAAGTCATTACCATATAAACTTGCTCAGATTCAGTTAAGGTATCTATTAAAAATATTACATTGTTAAGAATTAATCTTAAGGATGTAGGATTACTGAAAGTAGTATTAAGAATTTGATTACCTCACAGTATATTATCCTTGCCTTGATTTGGAGCAAACTATAACAGATATTTTCAAACACCTGCATGTTTATATAATTCTCTAAGTATGTACCATAATATATAAAACTCTGCTCTTTAAGATCTTTTTGGCTAATCTTTAAATGACTCACATGAGCCAAGATGACAAGCTACAATACACAGGATTATAATTAAGGATTAGGCAAATAATGTAATTTTAGTTCCTACAGTTGGATATTAAATAAACCACAAGCTGCATTCTCTGCTTTTCTAATCATTTTCTGGGTAACTTCACTTACTTGTAAATGGTCCAACTAATATATTTATTAATCTTAAAATGTAGAGAGAATTTTAAATAATTTCTAAGGTATCAATAAACCCAAATATTCTCGTGTTTTCCAAGTTTAACAGAAAATGGTAGAGTATAAGAAGAAATGTTCTCAAAAGTACTGCTTGATTCATTTAATCAATAAGCAAAGCAAAAATTTAATTTTCAAGGTAGGGAGAGTCATTACCCTCAGAAAGAAATGACTAGATCCTTAATTTCCACCCCATGAAGGCAAAAGAAACTGAGACATATTTTCCTTGATTTAAAATGTGCATTGCCACAATCATAAATTGTAATCATTAGGATTACTAATTTGTGGAACACATTTATAAATGTGATGTTCAATTTTTCTTTATAGAAATATTTTTTAGAATATTCAGTGCACACAAGTGGACACAATTTAAAATCATGATACATACTGGCACCAGGGAGGCCAACTACTGGCACACACCACAAGCCAAAAAGTATCCTCTTCACTCTCCCTTCAACAAACCACCATAAATGTAAAAACCCAAAAGAGCAGGGCTAGCCTACAAGGTATTGTTCCCACTTGTAAAACACTAAGATCCTAATAAATATACACCTTATTCAACAAAATAATATCTCATATTTAACACAGAAAAGAAAGAATATCACACCTTATTATTTCCATAGGCCATATCCATGGCTTCTAAGGATAAGGAACAAAGTGCATTTATTAAATGGTGCAATGATACGTCATCAAGATACCTAAAATAAAAATGAAGAAATAAGATATTCTCATCTAACATATACAGCTAACAATAATGTTTGTATCAATTTTAAAAACTGACTCTTACTGTGAACTTTCAAACAGTCTTGAAAGTATATTGGAAATCACTGGTAAATCTGTCATCACTGCTGTTGTCAGAACCTAAGAGAAGAAGAAAAGTGAATGTAACATATAAACATTCTGCAAAATACTAACTGAGTAAGAATGACTAGAGCTTACTGTACTGGGCCCTTCAACAGCTCTCCCAGGTTTCAAGGCACCACCACTACTAGGCTTTAATCCCAGAATCCATACAAGATGCTGTAAAATTAAAAAAAAAAATCAGAACACAGAAATGTATAAACTTAAAAAAATTCTAATAACTAAAACTAAAATCAGACTACGTATCTAATACCTAAACTGAAATTAGTAATTAACATTCATACAAAATACTCATTACATCAAGCATAGGCAGTAGAACAGGCCATTATGAGAGACATCCCATCACTTCATATAATGTGAGCCAAGTCTTTTTTCTTTTTCCAACTTGCCCTTTTTCATACTTACTGCCTATTCAGGCCTGCCCAAAGCACTGATAGACACTGGTGACTTTAACTGATAGCACTTAGATATACAACACTGGCCTCTGACCCAGAGGCTACAACATACCTGTAGAGTTGCCAAGACAAGTTGCCATGATGTCCCAAGAACAGCCCCATGGCAGTGTGCCAAGTTAAGTAAAGTCCTCATACACTGGATATTTTTGGAAGTCAGCTGTATTAAAAAAGGATATTTTTGTAAGAACTGCTATGCATTCTCAAAAATTTAAACTTATAAAAAGTACTATCATATACAAATATTTTCTCATAAAAAACAAAAATTTTAATAAAAGAGGCTTGGATGATTTTGTACAGAACAAATTTATTTGATTAAAAGCTGTGCTATCACAGTTGGTTATAACAATGTCACTCTGTATTTATCTAGTTTCTTCTAAAAGTATCATTCAGATAAAAGAAAGAAAGAAAGTATAATGAAAAATTTTGAGAAACACACAAAAAAGGTACAAAAGGTGTCCTTGATAGTTAATTGGTATTAATTGGTTACCAAACAAAGAAAAAGTACTTTACCATTACTGTCCCTTGAGGCTGGACTGCTAGTGGTTGACCCACTGCTACAACTTGCTGGTGTGATTCACTTGACGGACTGATCATCATAACACTCTGGCCCTGGATGGAATATGCTAGAACACAAAGGAAAACCTAAATAATTAAAATATACTTTTCATCCTCTACTCAAAGCCATGTTACATATTAGAACATTAATTTGATCAAACTAAGTTCAACTATGACATTTATTTAGTTTCCTATTATCCATATGCAAACATTTTAAAAACTCAAGAGGTGAAAAAACAAGTTAAGCAAATATTAAGTAATTTTCTAAAGCAGTTTAACAAATTATAAAACTTTGATAACTGCCTCATAAGCAAAATAGAATTCAGGACACTTAGTATTTTAAACATACATTCCCAGTAAACTTTTCTACTTAGAGACCAATACTCACATTTTTAGTTTGAAAACTGAACAGCCCATTGAAATTTACCTATATTACATGTAACAAACTTGAATGTTTTTAAGTATTCAACAAGAAAAAAATATTTTCTGAATGTCAATCTAAGTGGTGGCAAACATTACCATTCTACTAGTTCTATTTAAAAAACAAAACAAAAAGACCCAACCATTCCCATTTCAGTAGTATGCTAGAGTTTACAAAGGACTTTCAGATATTATCTTCTTTTATCCTCACAATTATTATTTAAAATTAGTATTATTCTCCCTACTCCTACCTCCATTGTTTCAGTAAGATGGAAGAAACTGAGGCTCAGGGACATTAACTTCTCGCAGAAGTCAGAGTCAGGGAGTAGAAAAATAGAGGCTTGAACTCAGAATTTCTATAATCTACTCTCTACACTATGTCACAGCACCTGATGAACAGAACTCTAAAGAAGCTGAAGTCTTACATTTGTTCGAAAGTGTGGCTGCAGTGGTGGTATTCAACACAGTAAGAGCATAATGGGGAGGCAGGGAACCTTTGCATATTGCAGTTATAAAAGCATCTCTTGAAGTTACAAGACCCAGTCTTCCACAAAGAGCAGCCATGGTCAGTTCAGCTTTTAAAATATTCTCAGTAGCAGCTTCATCTGTGCTGAAAAGATAAAGTATTTTATTTAGTATGATTATTTTTAGGTATGCTGCCAAATGAAATTAGGTAGTCAGGAAAGTTTTAAGAAAATCTATTTTAAAAACTCAAAATCAATCTACTTTAAGGAATTTTAACTAATAAACATCTGAAAATATGAACTGGATAAAAGCAATTTATGACACACACTCTGATTCAAAGAAAATAGTGAAGAACTCAAAGATATAACTTAAAAATATCAAACATTTTAAAATCAGCAAATTCCATGATTCTGAAGAAAAGCATAAAAGAAATTGATTAATATAATTATCTTAAGTAGTAAAGCTTAAAATGAAAAAGGCATTCTGTAATTTTTGGATTGTATTTTCCATTATAACATGATGGAAGAGGGGAATGGCAGAAAAATAATAATATTCTAAAAACATAAAAAACTAGTATTAGGAAACAATTCTCAGGATAAATTTAAATACACACTTTAAAATGGTTTGTTGCTTTTTTTTTTTTTACCTGTCACATGCAATATAAAATTTATAAAGACTTAATACCTGGCATCAAGAAGGAGTGACAGTGCAGCAAGCAGACCACACCAGCAGGCATTCACCATTTCTTCCCAAACAGCTCTACTAACTTAAAGGAAACACATACAATGTTTAACGATAATTACAAATGTCACAACACTTGACAACATGTCAAATTCTAAAATCCCCCTCATCACTTGATAATATAGCAAATATTCAAAAAACACTTCTGCTGTTAAATACTAAAGCTATAACCTTGAATATATATCTGAATAAATGAAAATTTTAAAACCACACTAGTTTCAGAATCCAAGAAATCTTTTTTTTTTTTTTTGCCACATCACGTGGTTTGTGGGATCTTAGTTCCTAACCACTGGGCCACCAGAGAATTCCCAAGAAGTCTTAAAACTAAGTTGTCTTAAAATATCAATAATAAGATCTTTCTGTATACTGACTGATACCTTTAAAATATACATATAAAATCAGTTCCTATTCCCTTCCATTTCATTGGGCCAAACTTTCAGCCTATGCAACCAGCTGGCAGTACGAAACTGTAATAAGCAAGCCCAGCCAAGAGACTGGTTATACACACTGTAAACCATACAAATGAGCAAATACATTGAGTAAAATAGGATCAAGTTTCTCACTGCTGGAGAAGTAAACACCAAAAATGGCAAGTTAAAAGTACATCATGTAGTATTAAACTAGAATTAGAAAATTGGGTGTGTCCTCATGGTATTTAAAATAGATATATATTTTTTAAATGTACAGAAATACGTGCTCATATATGTGTGTATTTCCTATTCAAGCAGCGGGAAGCATATCTAGTGTCCATATGTTAGTTTATAAATACTGCTCTCCACTAAAATGAACTAGGGCTCCGTGGAAAAATAACTTATCCCTGGATTATACAACAAAAATCCAAGATGAGCTTAGAGCAGTTTGCTGTATCAGACAGTAAAGCAGTGGTCAGAAAACAACAAAAGAACTAGTGATGATAAAAGGACATAGGAGCCAGCATGAAAGGGATCCCATATGGCCATGTCGCAGATAATTGAGTGTCAAATCAAATAATGACAATCACAGATTGTATTGATAACACTTTGAAAAAAATAGGAATACAAGGGTCTGTACTAATATAAATAAACACATGAAAGAAAATAGGAAGGGAAAGCTCTCCTAGATGTCTCAAAGTATTTCTACACAAAAATTAACTAACTTTACACTGAAGAAAGGATGCAGACATCACATTAACCAGATGATAAAAGTTAACAACACTGGTGTATAGCACAGCAACATTTCTGTGGCAGCTCTGCCAAAAATCAATCTATTATACCTAATTACAACGAAACAAAAATAAACCCAAGTTGACTGGCCTGTCTCTTCAAAACTGTCAAGGTCATATAACATGGAAAAATTAAGGAATTGTTCCAGACTTAAGAAGGGTATAGAGTCATGGAACTGAACTCAACATGTAATCCTAGACCATAACAGACATTACAGGGGTAAAAGACAAAATCTGAAGGACATCTGGGATTCGATGACATATTGAACTGATGAACATGTCAGAGTCGGACACGACTGAGCGACTGAACTGAACTAATGCTAAATTTCTGATGGTGACTATACTGTGGTTATGTAGGAAACTGTTCTTATTTTTAGAAAATACACTTTAAAGTATTAAGGGGTAATGGGGAATTATGTCTGAAACTTTTTCTCAAACAGTTCAGAAAAAAATATGCTGATATATATATATAGAAAAATAATGCAAATATGGTAGTGTTAACAGTTGGGATAGCATAGTGAAGAGTATATGGAAACTATTATTTTTCCAATTTCTCTAACTTTAAAATTATTCCAAGATAAAAATTTAAAATATAGAATCATAATAAATATACCTATTTCCTTATCCATCTGGTCTGATGTCGACTGTAATTCTTGCTGTTCTGATGACTGTGTAGGCGAAGAAACTGCTTCTGTGGTAGTAGTCTGACATTCTGTTTCAACTTCTCCTAACTCTCCTTCAATCATATTAGTGATTCCACGTACAAGGTCTAGCAAACAGTGGAATGCCACGGACATAGCATAACCCTCTGGTATAGTTGGGGGCTCAACTTTGTCCAACATCTCTAGGCTGAAATTATGAAAAAATCAGGTATTTAATGAGAAGCCACAATAATGAAAATACATAAAAATCTATTTCCATAATTTGTACATTACAGAAACTAAGATTAATAGCAAAAGTAAATGGCCACCACTAGATCTGCTTACTTTGAAGAATGGTTCCATAATGGTATTCTAAGAAACTGATTAGAAAAGTTAAGGCCTGACCAGTGCCATAACTGATAATAATAATAGTTTATTTTTTGCCTCTCCAAGTTGTGCCAAGATTTTCATTAATTGTTGACATCAGAAAAATAAACACATATACAGAACAGAAAAAGACAAACAGATTACAAACCGTCTCAAATTCTGACTTAAGTGCTTTTAAAATAAGGTGTATATAAAAGGGTAAACAAGGACCTACTGTAGGTCTTATAGCACAGGGAGCTATATTCAATATCTTGTAATAATCTAAAATGGAAAAGAATCTGAAAAGGAATATATATATTCCTTTTGTATATTCCTTGTGTATGTATATATACATATATATATTTATGTGCATCACTGAATCATTTTGCTGTATACCTGAAAATAACACAATATTGTAACTTAACTATAATTTTTAAAAGGAAGTAAATAAGGTGCTATAAAATCAAATCAATACTATAAAGAAGAAAAAATTTTTTCATACTAGGGAAAAGCATTACTGTGAAACAGCCAGCACATTTGTCTTCCTATCATCTTAGATACAACCTGTCAACAAGGTAAGATAATATTTAGAGCATCAGTATGTCACATTCAAATTTTAGAGCAAGTTATACTCCATAATTTGGAGAAGGAAATGGCAACCCACTCCAGTATTCTTGCCTGGAAAATCCCATGGACAGAAAAGCCTGGTGGGCTACAGTCCATGGGGTCGCAAAGAGTCAGACACATCTCTGTGTCTAGCGACTAACACACACACACACACACACACACTCCAAAATTAGGACATATCTTTCAGAAGGAAAGATGAAAATCTTCTGTTTTAAATCATAAACAACAGGGAATTGTTGCTTTAAATTCCTTAAAATTGAAGAAAGAATAATTCAATGAGGAAAGAACTACTGGATATTCACATTAAAAAACAGTGGTGTTGGAGCTCTACCTCATACCTCACTGACTCATACCTCATTGACTCAAAATGAACCAGTGACCTAAATGTAAGAGCTAAAGCTAAAAACTCTTAGAAGAAAACACAGGCAAAAATCTTCATGACTTCGAATTATGAAATGGTTTGTTAGGTATGATACTGAAATAAGCAACAAAAGAAAAAAAACAGATAAACTGAATTCATCAAAATTGAAAATTAATATGTTTCAAAGGACACTATCAAGAAAATGAAAAGACAATCTATAGAATATGAGAAAATTTTTTCAAATCATATATCCGATAAGGCACTAGATCTTGACTATGTTAAGAATTTCTACAACTCAATAAAAAATAACAACTCAATTAAAAAGGAGCAAAGGATTTGATAAGACATTTCTCCCATGATGATATATAAATGGCCAATGAGCAAATCAAAGAGATGCTCAATGTCATCGTTCATTAGAAAATGTAAATTTGAAATACAGTAAGATAACACTTACCCACTAGGACAGCAATAATCAAAACACAATAACAAGTATTGCTGAGGATGTGGAGAGATTTAAACCCTCATACATTGTTGGTGAAAATGCAAAATGGTATGGTCATGTGGGAAAACAGTTTGGCAGATCATCAAAAAGTTAAACGTGGAGTCATTATATGGGACCCAGCAATTCTACTCCAGGTATATATATATTCAAGAGAAATGAAAACATATGTCTATGCAAAAACTTGCAGGCAAATACTCATAGCAGCATTATCCATAGGCAAAAATGGAAACAACCCAAATGCCCATCAACCGACAATCAACAAACATATGGCATAATCATATGGTGGACTATTATTCAGCCACAAACAGCAAGTACTGATACAACCTGTAACATGGATGGACCTTACTCAACATTATGCTGAGTTAAAGAAGCCTGACACGAAAGAGTATTATATTATTTCATCCATATGAAGTATCCAGAATAAATAAACCAATAGAGACAGAAAGTAGATTAGTAGTTACTAAAGGGTAGGAAAGGAGATTGGTGACTGACTGCTTAGAGATATGGGTTTTTCTTCTGGAGTGATGAAAAAGTTCTGAAATTAGATGGTGCTTATGGTTGCCTAACTTTTGAATATATTAAAATCATGAATTGTAAACTACAAAAGGCCAAATTTTATCTTATGTTACTCACATCTAAAACACAACTGAAATTATTAAAAATCATTATAAGAAAAGCAATTTCCAATCTCAAGTTCTAAAGGTTTCCTAATCATAATCAATATTAGATAAGGTAGGAAGTTTACAAAGATGAAAAACTCAGAATAAACAATAAAAACACCTATATATACCTATCATTTACTGAGAAATTCAGTCTGGGACACTAAGTTTTGCTTTTTTTAATGTATCTTATTTAACTCCTCGCAAAAAGCCTGAGAGATACAGACAATGAAACTGCAGACAATGACACAGTTATCAGCAGTTTTTAACTCAACTCTTACTATGCTGCTGCTGCTGCTGCTGCTAAGTCGCTTCAGTCGTGTCCGACTCTGTGTGACCCCATAGATGGCAGCCCACCAGGCTCCGCCGTCCCTGGGATTCTCCAGGCAAGAACACTGGAGTGGGTTGCCATTTCCTTCTCCAATGCATGAAAGTGAAAAGTGAAAGTGAAGTTGCTCAGTCGTGTCCAACTCCTAGCGACCCCATGGACTGCAGCCTACCAGGATCCTCCGTCCATGGGATTTTCAAGAGTACTGGGGTGGGGTGCCATTGCCTTCTCTGTATTTAGTAGCAGAACTAGTTAAAATTCAAGACTCTTAATTGATGAGGATCAACAAACAATTTGTTTTAGAATTTTATTAATAAAAAAGAAATTCTACAATTTGGCCAAGTATTTACTCTCCTTTGTTTTTATTTTTCTTCCTGTATCATTATCTTTATGCTTTCCTTTTAACTGTGTCTTTGCTTAATCTTATTTCCCAAATATATCCTTTCTGTTCCTACCTTCAATGTGTTTACTTTCTATGCCTTTATAACTTGCTTTTTTTTTTCCAAACAGTTAATCACTACCCAAAGTGATACTGTATGTTTATTTGTGTCTTTACTGACTACCTCATTTGCCAAAACATCAGGTCCACAAGAGCAGCAATTTTGTTCTATGTTGGGATTGTTTCAGTTTAAAAAAACGACCCAGAGAAATGAGTAAGGTAAATTATTAATATCTCCTTCACTGCTAGAAATCTGATTCTTTTACAACTTGATATTCTAGTACACTGGAGTATACACCAGGGGCTTCCCTGGTGGCTCAGTTGGTAAAGAATCCGCCTGCAATGTGGAAGAGCTGGGTTTGATCTCTGAGTTGGGAAGATCCCCTGGAGAAGGGAATGGCTACTCACTCCACTATTCTGGCCTGGAGAATTCCATGGACTGTACAGTCCATGGGGTTGCAGAGTTAAGACACTACTGAGCAACTTTTACTTTTTTACTTTCTTTACTTTTTTACTTTCTTTTTCTTTTTACTTTTACTTTTTTGCTTTCACTTTTACTCCAGTATACTCAAATTATTAGTCTTTACAGCAAGGCAAAGCGTACCTGAGACATTAGTAATTTTAATGTCTTTTAAATGACTAAGAGTAACAATATTTCAGTCTTCCATGATTCTTTACTTTTACAATTTCAGGCAAAATAAAAAGCTGCACAGTAAAGTATCATTGTGATAAATTCACGATTTAAACTATTCAGAGATTCTGCTTCATACTTTGAGTCTTGATTTATTGTCACTGGAATAATGTTTTAATTACACATATCAACTGCAGCTGTTTAATCGCTAAGTCGTGTCTTACTCTTTTCGACCCCATGAACTGTACAACTTCCTCTGTCCGTGGGATTTTCCAGGCAAGAATACTGGAGTGGGTTGCCATTTACTCCTCTAGGCAATCTTCCCAACCCAGGGATCTGACCCACATCTCCTGCCTGGCAGGTGGATTCTTTACCTGAGCCACCTGGGAAGCCCTTATGTGTATCAGTTACTCAAAATATATTAACTGCCTCACAGTTAACTGTGGCAATGTTAAACATATATTGTATTGCTTGCTTTATCTATGTAAGCACTAAGTTTGCTATCTCAGTTCATTAAGGTTTAAGAAAAAATCAACAATACACAGCTGAATATTTTAAAAACTGTTGTTAAACTAAAAAGGGCTAATGACAAAAATTGTGAAATAACACATGTGGAATCCATTAAACACTTTAATTAATTCACTAAAAGTTCTGTGTTAAACCCCAAAAGTGTAGTCAGTTAAACACTTAACTGTTTTCACATATAAAGTCCTGAAAGGTAGATATATCACTACTCCCATTTTATAGTTGAGGACACTGGTATTTTTAAATAGGTAAACTAATTTGCTGAGAGTCACTCAGTATCAGAAGACCTAAGTCCACAAGGCCTGAAATCAAACCACATAGTTAAACTGAAAAGTCATATGGAACAAGTGAGTAGGTCTTAAGTAAAGAAACCACATTGTTTTATAATGCTGTTAACTGTCCTCAAGTAGAACAAAAGAAAACAAACAAAATCCAGTCATAGATAAAATTCTCAAAAGATAACAGAAGAAAATTACTTCTTAAATTTGTTAGAAATAGTATGTCTAAAATTTTAAGTATAATGCAGAGAAAAATACTTTAGTATAAAATATAAACTCCATTCCTTACAAAATAATGCTACTACTACTTACTATGTTGCTTTAGCACTGCCTTGTACTGTTACAGTCAGAATAGGTATCCAAGTTCCTCTATATTCAAATGCTGGTAGCAAAGTAACACCTCCACCAATCCCCAACATTCCTGAGTTAGCTGGTGCTGAGACAGGGCCACCTGAATTATTGTTACCTGTCAGACAAGGGAAAGCAATCAAAGATACCAATTTACTTAAGTACAAATCTGTAATATTCAAACACCTGTTCAGTTTTTTTTTAATATTATGCTGTAAGAATGGACACTGCGCAAATAAGTGAAATTTATCAATCCTATTTTGGTTACTAGAGCGTCTCCTGGTCTACCCAAAACACCACTTCCTTCTTTATATCAAAGGTACTAATAAGTAAAAATACTGACAAACATTGTAACGTATTTTTTGTTAAATCATCTTTTAGTAGAGGTAGGAATAAAGAATAAAAAAGGCCACTAATCAGAAAGTTAAAAATGAAAGTGAAAGAAGTTAAAGGGAACAAGAAGTTATACACTGATTTCCAAACTTAAATTATGTTCACCTGTTACATTAAAAGAAAGACTGATAGATACTACCCTAGTAGTAACCACACTCTTTAAAGAGAGGCACCAAATGAAGATTCTTCTAAAATGAAAATTAGTACCTAAACTTGTGTTCATATGTGATGAGAGGAACTGAAAGTATATGAGAAGAAAATATATTCTAGAAAGAAATAAACACAGCTACCTCGGTGTGATCAAATTACTCTTTAAGTGTAAGTCTTTATACTTATATATAAAATATAAAGAAATATAAAATACTATAAAGTAAACATATATAATACTTAGGTAACCCAAATTTCTCTAGTCAGAGGATTTCGATCAGTATCTGCTCAGAATAGTGAATACTGTAAATTATGGCAGGATATAAAAACCAAAATGTGACTTAGCCTTTACCAGCTTGATTTGTTGCAGCAGGATTTCCGGTAGGAGGGACAAGAAACAAGGACTGGATAAAAGATCCCAGTGCATTCACAATATCACGAAAAACCTTGGTAGAATGCTGTTTCATATCATAGGACTGACAAAATGACCTGTAAAATAATTTTGAATGTTTCTAGAGAAAATATATATTAAATTTTTTTACATTTTTTAACAGAAAATAATGGTGATCAATCAGTCTCAACGCTATACTTAAAACTTCTTCATTATACTTGAGTGACTTTACTAACTCTGGACAAAGGTTCAGAATAAGGTCAGTGTCCTAAAAATATTATCTTGGTCGTATTAACTCAGTAAATTCAACTGACAGAAATCACTAATCACACTTTTTGTCCATACCTACACCCCTCTATATACATACTATATACAATTTTCTTTGTTTAGAAATCATTATTTGGAAATAAATAAACTTTCCCTAGTAGCACAAATATTAACCTATCCATTTAACAAAATATTGCTGAGGTTTTACCTCAACAACTGAGGCTGCACACAAAGTCTATGTATTGATTCCACTGCAACAGCTCGTAGCCACTGTGGTTTATCTGCATCCAGAAATTTCACCAGAAGTGACAGAAATATTTCACATTCAGTTACCTAAAAAAATATAAGATTTTTAATAATATTTCTTTAAATCTAAGAATAAGTTACATTCTTGTTCTTAACTTAGTCCTATGGACAAACCAAATACAACCTTTTAATTTTAAATAAATTATGATCCTTAATGGGCAGTGGAGAAAAATAAGTAGTTATATATGGAAAAGATAACAGTCAAAATAAGCAGTGTCTCTCTAAATAGATCCTCAAAAACTCACACTACTGATCTTCTAACTTCGTTAATCTTTTATCCCTATTCTTTAGAAAGCACACTGCACCATCAGCCTGTCCTCATTCCTGGAACACAGCATGCATCAGGTATGCTCAAGCACCCTTCAGTATACCAAAACATTCTTCATATGATCTTATGCTGCTTAGGAAACAAAGAGGCAATAAGCCAAAGAATGTTTAGCATATATTTTCCAGTAGGAAAACAAGAAGGAACTTGTGGCAGTTGACAGGTGTAAGTTTATTTAATAAAGTACTCAGAACAAGGCTAGGTACATGGTGTTGCTTTATTAACTACCAGTTTTTACCTTTGGTATTAAACCAACTCCTCTGCAAGCTGTTTGTAAATTAGTAATGCCATTTAAAGCATATTTCTGACATTATTCATTAAATGTCTGATAACTGAATGAACAAACAAAAAGTAACCAGTTTATTCAAAGGTTAATGAATTGTTTCTGTTATATATTTGTTGAGGACACACTGGGACCTCATGGAGGTAAGAATTAACTTGACACTGTGGTTGCTAGGCCAAACTGAATCGTACTCCTACACCAAGGACAGCAGGTTACTGAACGTTTCAGTTGGGGGTGCCCCAAAATGAGTGAGCATAATGTGGGGCAAGGAATTTTGAGACTAGAGTAGCCCTCAGGATTTTAGCCCAAAGTCTCAGCAGCTGGTATTTTCTGACTTTTAGGTAGATGCTTTAAAAATAGAACATTATCATGAGGATAATGTCGGAGGGATAACTAAAAACAGTATAATCCTTAGACTGCTATGACTGGGAAGTCACAGGCAGAGGTTTGTGACTGCCCTAAACTTGATATGGTTGAAAAGCAGTAGGATCTTAAGTCACATGGCTCAGCTTCTTTATCCACCAATTTTGATGATAACAAGCCAGGTAATCTTCTTACAAATAAAGGATAAAAGAACCTGCACCTTGCTGAGAACTCAAATGAGAAAAATGAAAGAGTAGAAATGCCCCTAAACATGGCAAAGTGACGTGCAAATATACACAGTGCTTATTATTTTTTTCTAAATAAAACTACTCCCTTTTATTAAAGAACTAAAAAAGAAAGAATCATCCTAGTGGCTCCCTGGGCAAGAGTTATATCTACTGAACAATTTTAACATGAGTAAGTCCTTCAAAATGTATCTTATCTGTTTTAGAGTAAAAGTGGAATTAAAAGTGGTGGTAGAATTGAAGGCTCTTAGGTTATACAGCCAGAAAATAAAGTATCTCAGAAACATCAAGTATATAAAAGCAAAACAAATTTTTAAAAAATAGTTGGCTGCATGGGGTTTTTTACTTGCAGCATGCAGGATCTTTAGTTGTGGCACATGGGATCTAGTTCCCTGACCAGGGATCAAACCTGGGCCTCCCGCATTGGGAACCCAGAATCTTAAGCCACTACATCACCAGAGAAGTCCCATCAAGGGAATTATTAATGTTACAAAACTTGCCTTGAAGAGTTTTCTTTCATTTCCTCTCCTATGAAAAAAGTGACTACAGTATAAATCAAACACTCAATTTTATACTATAGCCACTAAAATCTTGTGATTTGGGCAAAAGGGAGAGACTTTCTTCTGAGGACTGGAGCTTTGTTCTCACTTCCTCCCTCCCTACCAAGTGTGAAACTCTGACCAGAAAGGTAGTGGCTGGGGACAATGAATTGCTCTCAAGGGTATCAATGGAAGGTGCCTTATGAATCTAAGTTAAAGCTTTCCCCCAAGAGGTTGCACTTGTATGAAACAGGTATCTGTGGCCCACGTCCAATTCTTGTGGCACAAAGGTATTTCGTGAACACCATCGTACTAGCATGAAGGGTGATGAATGTTTCTGAATTCCTATAGTCCTTTGGTACCAGACAATAGTCAAGAAACAACTGATTTTAAGATGAATCAAAGTCATCCTGGTGGAAATTCTCATCGAAATATCACATACATGTCTGTTAGGGACTCAAGTATCTAAAATAACTGTATGCTTAGAAGACAATGAAGAAAGTCTTGGAGAATATTTAAATGCAAGAGTCTATTTACCAGGGGCTGTTTAATGTTAACAACCTTATAGCTAGTGGATTTGTTAGTGATAAGATCCTTTGTGAGAGAAATATATATATATATACACACACACACACACACAGAGGTGGAAAATGAATTTACCCAAGTCAATTTAGCTAATACATTCCTTTTTAAAAGCACTAAGTCAAAGGCAAAAGAGACAGATGCTAGACACTAATAATTAAGTTTAGTAAATTCCTTAAAGGTACCTTCCTAAAAAAAGACATCTGGGCATGGAGCCTAAGCATATTAAAAGAGCAGAAGAGCACCTAACTCAGATGATAGAATGTGGAAAGAACATGGTGCACTGGCTACATTATATCTGTACCTGAATGACTGGAGCATTCTTATTTCTTCTGATCACTCGACATATTAACAGAAGATGAGTTATCTTTACACTCCTGAGCTACTATACAGAGTAAGATATAAGCTAGTGAATACTGGGGGAGAACACTGATTCTTCAGTGTAGTGGTTCCCAAAGTGTGGTCCATGGACCCCTCAGACCAGGGGTCCCTCAGACCATTTCAGGTCATCTGTAAATCACACTATTTTCATAATAACACTAATATATTACTTGCCATTTTTAATGTATTGACACCTATACTGATGATTCAAAACAATGATGGGTGCTTTAGCAAGATTCAAGGCAGTAGCACCGAACTATACTAGAGTCATTGTATTCTTCACCATTACATACACTTAATAAAATTAAAAGGGTCTATTTTACTTAAGGACCACAAGTACAATGAACAAAAATAAAGTAACAAAATACTTGTTATTGATAATTATTAAGCCATTGATTTTTTAATAATTAAATCAAGTATTGATTTTATTAACTCTGATCCACACATGCATGTATTTATAATTTTCTGTGTATTTGTCACAGCAAGTACACATGAAGTACTTTTGCTGTGTATCAAAGTAAAGTGACTGTCTGAAGGAAAAGTACAGCTGCAAACTGACCTAGTCGCTTTTTTTCTCCTATAGAGACCATTTTAACTAAAAGAATATATGGCAAATTATGACTATTTAGACTTATGTACACTGTAGACATTTTCTCAAAATTTAACAAAATAAGCTTGTCACTTTTGGGGAAACAACTGACAGTATTTATTGTAAATGATAAGATTCAAGCTTTCAAACAAAAATTAGAATTTTAGAAGACTTGTATCTGCTCCTATGACCTGGGCAGCTTTTTAATAATGGAAGACTTTTCTGATAAATGGTTGCTGATATTAACATTGATATTAACATGTGTGATTTTGGGTACTGTACAGAGTGTTAACATTTGGAACATCTGCTCAATCATAATAAATGACTCATCAGTAAAGGATACAACTGAATGAAGCACCAGATGAATCAATGAATTTTAAAATAACAGGGTATAAAAATGTAATACAGTTTCATATTTTTCACCTTTCAGAAAGTGTCACTGGTTCAGTTTGGTACAATATCAATATACTATTGATATACTATTGATATACAATAATATACTATTATCTGAAAATGTCATTAAAAAAATTCTGCCTTTTCCAACTATATACCATTCTGAGGACAGATTTTCTTTATATGCTTTGACCAAAACAACATACTACAAAATAATGAAAACAGAAAAATGTAGGAGAATTCAGCTATCTCTATTAAGACAGACATTAAAGAGATTTACAAAAAGAATATAAAACAATCCTTTTTGTTCTTTGGAAAATATATGTATGTTTTGCAAAAATAAATTTTTATGTTAACATGAAATGGGTTTTAGTATCACTCAGGCAATTTTTAATACGTTAACTAATATTAGAAATAATCCACATAAATGAAAGCACCTCAATATTTTTAGTATAAAGGTGTCCTACAACTGAAAAGTATAAAATTACTACTGGAGGGTAGGCCTTTTAGGAGATGTATCATTTCCAAGTTTAAATAAGGACAACACAAGAGAAATAAGAAAGAAGAATTCCACGTAAGTCACATATCTTACCCCACAACTATCACACTTCTAACTTTTGACCTTGGAGAAACTATAACATCTGAACTGCTGCACACCACTGAGCAAACTCTCAACCTAACAAATTTTAACACTGAGGAATTAATGTCCTGTGTGAAGAATTCATCTTTGCAACACAGTCCAAGAGCTGCCTTGTTGTGAAGGGACGTTTTATCAGTTGGTGATCACTCCCAATTGATGAGTGAAAGACAAAGTATGCTTTTCTCTTCATTCAAGCAGCAATATTTGATCTTTACTGTAGCTGGCTGTGCGGTTCTCTCTCCTTATTCTGCTCCCTAAATCAAGGAGACTAAGGTCAAAATACAGAGAATGGTAGAGGAGTAGTACAGGAAACTTGGCCTTGGAAAGAGGAAGATATGAGAACTAAGAAAACAGAGAAGTATAAAATGCAGTGAGGCTAAGAGCTTGGGTTTCGGGGATATAAAAGGATTACTTAACATCCTAGCTCTGCAGCTTACGAACTGTATGATCTCAGGCTAACTACATAAATATCCTGAGCCTCGTTTTTTCATCTGTAAAATAGAAATACAAATGTCTGCTGTATAGAGTTGTAGTAAACTCCAAATGAATAAATGTAAAGTACTTTGTAATACCCAGAATATTATTCATTCAATAACATAAATTTCATCCAAAACGGAAATTACTAAAAATAAGATTTCTGTAGCTCTGAAAAAGTCACTGGATGAACTGCTAGATAACAGAACTGGTGGACAGAAACCAAGTATCTTAGTCTGCTCAAGCTGCCGTAACAAAATACCTGGGTGGTTTAGACAACAGAAATTTATTTCTCACGGTTCTAGAGGCTGGCAGTCTGAGATCAGGGTGTCAGCATGGTCAAGTTTTGATGAGAGCTCTCTTCCTCGCTTGCAGATGGCTGCCTTACTACTGTGTCTTCACATAGCAGAGAGAGAATGCTCTCCAGTAACACTTTGTATAAGCTCACTAATTCTATCATGGGAATCCTACCTTCATGACCTCATCTAAACCTAATTATCTCCCAAAGGTCACATCTCCAAATATGATCACAATGGGGCTTCAAAATATAAATTTTGAAGGGATAAAATTCAGCATCAAGTTTCATAAAAACAAAATATAATTAAGCTGGTAATTCCTGACTTGGAAACAGAAATAAAATGTGAATTCAGCATTTGTCATGGTGAAGATGTAAGAATGCTGCCTTATTGTGGAGAACAGGAAAGAGAGTGGGTTCTTCATTACTGACTAGTGGATATGAAAAGGAAAGGGGAAAATGTCTTCTCTTCCTAAAGCCTTATCTTAGTTAAAACCTGCATTTTAGAGAGGGAAGAGAGAGAAGGCCTCCTAAAACAACTCTGATAATATTTAGGGAATCAATAGTGAAGTGACATATATTTGGTATAGTCACAGATAATAAACTCTGTACATTTGTTCATCAGGGAAAGACTTCATTTCTCCTTCAATTTTGAAGGAAAGTTTTTCTGGATACAGTATTCTTGACTGACAGTTTTTCTTTCAGTACTGTGAATATATCATCCCATCCTCTTCTGGCTGGCAAGGTTTCTGCTGAGAAGTCTGCCGAAAATCTTATGAAAGCTTCCTTGCACATGAACAGTCACTTTTCGCTTTCTGCTTTAAATGTTTTGTCTGTGACTTCTGACAGCTTGATTATAATGTGTCTCAGTTTGTTTCTTGAATTAATCCTCCCAGTGGGAATTTTTTGAGCTTCATGAATTTGTATGTTCCTTTTTCAAATTTGCAGTTTCCGCCATTAGTTCAAATAGGCTCTTTGCCCCTTTCTCTCATCTAAAACTCCCATAATGCATTAAACATATATGTTGGTCTCCACCCCTGATTTTAGGAGGGCTCCTAAAACCCTTGTAAATATGGGTGGCTAGGACCATTTTTTGTTCTAACAACTGATCTCTGATCCAAGTTCCTGACACAGAACTTCTAAATCCCTCGGAATTTCCTGGGTGACAGGATTATCTTTTGTTCTAATGAGGCAACTCTCAGTGAACTCTGGGATAGAGTTTGGTTACCAGAGAGACTAAGCCATGATTAGAAAGCTTGGTACTTTCATCCCCACTCGCCATTCCCTGGAGTGGGGAGATGGATGGAAATTGAGTTAATAATCAACCATGCCTACATGATAAAACCTCCATAAAAATCCCCCAAATATGGAGACATCACCGTATGTATGTTTTCACCTGCCTGTTCACTGGCATTTTAAAATGTCCTTTGTAATACATCAGCAGTAGTAAAATGTTTCCCTGGGTTCTGTGAGTCACTTTATCAACTTATCAAACCCCAAAAGGGGGTCATGGGAACCTCCAATTTGTAGCCAAGTTACACAGAACTAGTTGGTAACCTGGAGATCCACTACTTGGGAATGGCATCTAACACAGGGGACAGCCTCATGGGACTGATACCTTAATGCATGGTACATGCTAAGTCGCTTCAGTCGTGTCTGACTTTGTGACCCTACGGACTGTGGCCTCCCAGGCTCCTCTGTCCATGAGATTCTTCAGGTAAGAATACTGGAGCGGGTTGCCATTTCCTCCTCCAGGGGATCTTCCAGACCCAAGGATCGAACTCATGTCTCTTACATCTCCCTCACTGACAGGCAGGTTCTTTATCACAGGCACCACCCGTGAGGCCTTTGCTAACTCTCGTAGATGTCAGAATCCAACTGAAATGTAGGACACTTGGCTGTCATAGAATGGTCAGTGTGGGAAAATATTCACACATTTGGTTATAGAGGTATTTTGAGTGTGAAAGTAAAACACGGTGTATTTTTCTTAGATGTGCATATATTGGTCTACTTGATGGTGTCCCATAGGGTCTGCTCATTTCTTTTTCTTTGGCTCCTCTGACTTGATAATTTCAAATAACCTGTCTTCAGCTTTGCTCATTCTTTCTCTACTTGATCCAGTCTGCTATCTTCTCTAGTGAGTTTTTTCCCATTGAGTTACTGTATTTTTCAAATTCAGAATCTGGTTCTTTTTTAGTTTCTCTCTTTGCTGACATTTTGTTCATATACCATTTTTCTGACTAGTTTTCCATGTTCTCTTTCAGCTATTAAAGCATCTTCATGATAGTTATTTTGAATTCTCTGTTGGGCAACTCACTGATCTCCATTTCTTATTTACTTTGGCTGTGCTGGGTTTTGCTGCAGTAAGCAGGCTTTCTCTTGTTGCAGTGAGCAGGGGCTACTCTCTAGTTGTGGTGCACAGGCTTCTCATTGAGGCAGTTTCTCTTGTTGTGGAAAACTGGCTCTAGGGCATGTAGGCTTTAAAAGTTGCAGTGCACAGATTTAGTTGACCCCAGCATGTGGAATCTTCCCAGATCAGGGATCAAACCATGGTCCCCTGCACTGGCAGTCAGATTCTTAACCACTGGACCACCAGGGAAGTTCTGATCGCCATTTCTTGAAGGACAATTTCTATACATTTATCTTCCTCCTTTGGGCCATGTTTTCCCATTTATTTGTATATATTCTTATTTTCTGTTCAAATTTGGGCATTTGAAAAAATAGCCAACTCTTTATGTATTGTTTCTGTACAGGAAAAGATCTTTATCAATCAGCCCAGCTAGAGATTTTGGGGTCCCCTCTAGCTTTTTGTCAAAGTGTATTCTCTGGGTTTGCGTGTAATCTCCAATACTTTGGCCACATGATGAGAAGAAGTGATTCACTGGAAAAAGACCCTGATATTGGGCAAGACTGAAGGCAGGAGAAGGGGACGACAGACGATGAGATGGTTGGATGGCATCACCAACTCGATGGACATGAGTTTGAGCAAGCTCCGGAAGTTGGTGATGGACAGGGAAGCCTCATGTGCTGCAGTCCATGGGATTGCAAAGAGTCAGACACGACTCAGTGACTGAACTGAACTGAACTGGTGTCTGTGTTATACTATAATCTCCCTGGTACTGCAAGCCACAGGGTTTGACTTTGTTCTCAGCAGATCCCTGGCAGCCAAATATGTTGTGGCCTTTCTTGTCAGTGTCTAAGAGTCAGGTAAGACAAAAATCAGTTCCTTGAGCAGTACCCCAAAAGTCAGGATATTGGTTGCACATTTCACCCTTTTTTACATGAAGGAAAATCCATAAGTTAGGAATTTTCTCTTGATCATACCATGCTATGCCAGGGTGGGATGGGGTATGGCAGGTAAGTGCAGTGGGCTTTCTTACCCACTCTAATGAACTTATTTTGGCCCTAAACCTGACTGGGGCGCTATAATTTCTAAGCTAGTTTCTGAAGTTCACACAAAGGCAATCTGTTCTGTGTATTTTAAAGTTGGTGTCTCTGTAAGGGAGAGTGCCTAGAGCTTCCTATTCTATCACTTGTCACTCTGATTTACATTTTTTTAAAGTTTTATTTGTGGACTGAGACAAACTGTAAATAAATACAATATAGAAAATACAACAACTAACAGATATAAGCTTTCCATCTTTAGAGAAACTACCTTTCTTTAACTTTCAGCAAATGCTGACGGACCTTTCCAAACTTCTAAAAGTAAGGCTCCCTCCTAGGTCAGTAGGGAAAGAATCTGCCTGCAATGCAGGAGACCAGAGTTCGATTCCTGGGTTGGGAAGATCCCATGGAGAAGGAAATGGCAACCCACACCAGTATTCTTGCCTGGAGAATCCCATGGACAGAGGAGCCCAGCGGGCTATAGTCCGTGGGGTCGCAAGAATCAGACACAACTTAGCGACTAAACCACCACCACCAATCAGTATAAAGACTCAGAGAATCTCCCTCCATTTTAACTGTATATAATTAGACAACAAAGTCTTGGTTTATCAATTAAGTATAATTATTGGAAATTATATCAAATACTTACATTTGTGGGGAACAATGATTTTAATTTTTTAAAGTTAGAACAAAATAGTCCAAGCCAACAATGATGAGTACACCAAAAGACTCTTAAACCCTTGGCACCAAACCCCGATAGTTTATAGTTCCCTAAATAGCAACACATTCTGAGATGACTTAATTTCCTACAGCATTTCCAAGCAATATATTAAATACCTTACAGATAGATCTCATGTGGCCAAAAATTATTATAACTACAGTGCTTATAAAGATTATTTCAAAATGCATTTTACATAAATGGATTTGGACAATGAAAAGAAAATCCATGATAAGTGTACAATATAGAAAACAAATTTTCTTAAAGTTTCCATAGAATTTAGTATAAACTACTTATACTATCTAATAGTTTATGACTTTGGTTATCGCTAACATTTAGCATACTGACTTTTCACAGTAGATGATCAATAACCAATTACTTTTGTTAATTAAAATTAAGGATATAAATTTAAAGAATTATAAACTGCTGAATTTGACTTAATATAAAATTTTTAAGTCAAATTCAGCAGTTTATAATTCTTTAAATTATATATTCAGAGAATATACCATTTTCTCTGAAAAATATTATTTCAATATTTAAGAGTCAATCATTACACGGAATTATGATCAAGAATATCACAATATATCTTGCATCCAAAAATGTATGTAAAATAGATATAATATTGGACTGAAGATAAAAATTAATTTCTAATGCTACAATTCACCAAATTTTATAACAGGTCATATGTATGGTGGTATTAAAAAAAAATTGGCAGTGGCAGCCTTGGAGAGAAGAAAAAACAAGAACTAAGAAAATAATGAGGTATAAAATGCAATAGGGTTATGGAGTATAAAATACCACATAAACATAAGAGAGACTCAAAGAATGAACTTTCAAATACCTTGGAGATTACCTATAAGTACTCAAAAAAAAAAAAAAAGAAGTTTGCTTAACTGAAGTAGCTAAATACACTATAATAAGATCATCTTTGCAGAAAAGGCTTCATGCAATTATATAAACACATGAAAATTAACACTTACCAAAAGACTGTAAAACTGCTTAATCAGAACAGATACTACTCTCAGCAAACGCATGCAGATAGGAAAATATGGTTTTTCAACTGGTGCTGGAGAAGATGAAGTGCTGGAACCTTGTCTGAATTTTATATTTGGAGAAAAGAGCTTTATCACAAGAGGACATACTCTTTCTTTGAGGAGGAAACTAAATTCCTGATGCTATTTGCAAAGATTAAAAAAAAAGAAAGAAAAAAAAGAATTGATTTACTTTGTACTTAATGCTTATAAAAGTCTCACAGTTAATAACCAGCTTCAATAATCAGTGTGAATAAAATTATAAGTTTATATAGCTCATTTTAAAGTTTACACACAATTCTGAAATTAGGATTCCTCTTTGAGAATATAAGATCAAATGATAATATTTCAAGAAGTTTTAAAAAGAATTGAAATTTAAAAAAAGAACATTTAATAATTGTGGAATTAAAATGATGTTTATTACTAGGAATTTTAATTTTAGTAGGACATTAGAAATTCCAGCAATTAAAAACATGAAAAACAAAAGAAAATAGATTTTACAAATTCAAACAGATAAAGCATTTAAACAGGAAGCGGAGAGGAGAAAATTTGAATAATACAGTAAATAAATTACATAATTCAGACTTTATTTTGTGAAGATAATTCTATTCACAAGCAGATTTATTAATTAATATTTTGTTCTAGTTAGATCACTTGAACAGAACACAATGAGTTGATAACAAACACAATGACAAACAAGCATAATTATTTTAAAGTCTGAGAATCTTACAGAGAATTCTTAAATATTATTTATAATTATGGCATATTACACAGAAAACCTCCCTTAACTTGTTAATTTGCTCAATATATTAGCCAAAAATAGTCTTGTTATACTGACAAAAAAAGGTCCAGTCTACAGTCAATGTTTAACCTCAAATATAAAAATTATTCTGTTGTTTTAAGCAACCCAGTTTCACTGAGGCCGAGAACAAAGATACAAAAATAAAAACCAACCAATCCAATCCTTTAATCTTACAGAAAAGGAAAGATAAGGCACAGAGTAGTTTTTTTTAATTTGTAAAATGTATCTTTTAAAAAATCAGATTAATTCAAGAAAAAATACAGGTTCACTAAGCAGAAAAAAGGAAAGAAAACACAGAGAAGTAAAAAGATAAAAATAAAAGTTTTGCTTAGTATCTCCCAGAGATAAGTTAGTGAGTCACTGTTGACTCCAAATATATATCTTTCTAGATTTTAAATTCATTTTAATGTAATTTTAATTCTTCCCCCCTAAAAATGGGATCTTATGGAGGGTGTTCCTGGTGGCTCAGTGGCAAGGAATCCGCCCACTATGCAGGAAATACGAGTTCAGTCCCCGGTCCAGGAAGATCCCACATGCCATGGAACAACAAAGCCTGTGTGCCACAACTACTGAGGCTGCATGCCCTAAAGCCTGTGCAGCACAACAAGAGAATGACTGCAGTGAGAAGCTTGTGCATTGCCACTAGAGTAGCCCACGCTCACCACAGTTGGAGAAGGCCCACACACAGCAACGAAGACCCAGTATAGCCCCCACAAAAATAAATTTTAAAAATAAATTTTTTCTTAAGTTATGTGATTTGAAATTCTACATTCACATCTATAGTAGTTTCATTGACTGACAAAATGAAAAGCATAGTTAAGTCCGTTTTCATACTTTGCTAAATAGTCTTCAGTTCAGTCGCTCAGTCATGTCCGACTCTTTGCGACCCCATGAATAGTAGCATACCAGGCCTCCCTGTCGATTACCAACTCCCGGAGTTCACTCAAACCCATGTCCATCGAGTCGGTGATGCCATCCAGCCATCTCATCCTCTGTCGTCCCCTTCTCTTCCTGCCCCCAATCCCTCCCAGCATCAGAGTCTTTTCCAATGAGTCAACTCTTGGCATGAGGTGGCCAAAGTATTGGAGTTTCAGCCTTAGCATCATTCCTTCCAAAGAACACCCAGGGCTGATCTCCTTTAGAATGGACTGGTTGGATCTCCTTGCAGTCCAAGGGACTCTCAAGAGTCTTCTCCAACACCACAGTTCAAAAGCACCAATTCTTCAGCACTCAGTTTTCTTTGTAGTCCAACTCTCACATCCATACATGACCAATGGAAAAACCATAGCCTTGACTAGATGGACCTTTGTTGGCAAAGTAATGTCTCTGCTTTTGAATATGCTATCTAGGTTGGTCATAACTTTCCTTCCAAGGAGTGTCTTTTAATTTCATGGCTGCGATCACCATCTGCAGTGATTTTGGAGCCCCAAAAAATAAAGTCTGAAACTGTTTCCACTGTTTCCCATCTATTTCCCATGAAGTGATGGGACCAGATGCCATGTTCTTAGTTTTCTGAATGTTGAGCTTTAAGCCAACTTTTTCACTCTCCTCTTTCACTTTCATCCCAAGAGGCTCTTTAGTTCTTCACTTTCTGCCATAAAGGTGGTGTCATCTGCATATCTGAGGTGATTGATATTTCTCCTGGCAATCTTGATTCCAGCTTGTGCTTCTTCCAGCCCAGCGTTTCTCATGATGTACTCTGCATAGAAGTTAAATAAGCAGGGTGACAATATTCAGCCTTGACGTACTCCTTTTCCTCTTTGGAACCAGTCTGTTGTTCCATGTCCAGTTCTATGTACTAGTTAACTCATAAATATTTCAGACAATTCCTAAAAGTTTTATATTAACTTTTTCCCCTCACATTCAACTAACTACAGCTATGTTTCCTAAACAACCCCCACCAATCTATATTCCATCTCCCTTTAAACTATTCTTGTTATATACATCATGATGTATTTATCTGTGGCCAAAGCAAATACTGCCCTAGCAGTCTTACCAAATTTCACTGAAGCCCCTGACATAACTGATTCCTAAAAGCAATGCTCAAATGCATTCCCACATTTCTGGCCTCCGTGCTGAGTCTCTCCTGTGTGCTCATCCTCTCGTGCCCACCGTTTAACAACGAGGTCCCTCAGAGCTCCAGAATATCAGGTCCTTGCTACCACATCATCACAACAGGTGACCTCACTCACTCACATATGTGCCAGTGAAGTTTAAATTTGTAACTTCAGCCCAAAACCTTACTTTCAAGCTCAAGATATATAAATCAAACTACTATTCTGTGTACACTTGGGTATTTCCAAAGGAGTAAGTTCAAAACTGAACATACTACCCTTTCCAGCAAATGTTCTCCTCATAGAATATTCCCTATGGCTCAAGCCATAAAGTTGGAAGTCATCTTTGATTAATAAAATATATCTATAATTCACTAAGTTCATTTTGAAGAAGGTAAAAGACTGCCTATTTCCTCACATTTCAGTGCTTTATTCAGCATTTACTTGCCAACTGTATTATGTATGTCAGGAATTGTGATATTCTTGTTCAGTTGCTCAGTCATGTCCAACTTTTGCGACCCCATGGACACACACCAGGCTTCCCTGTTCGTTACCATCTCCCGGACTTGCTCAAACTCATGTCCATTGAGTCGATGATGCCACAGTCATCTCATCTTCTGTCGTCCCCTTCTCCTACTGCCTTCTATCCTTCCCAGCATCAGAGTATTTTCCAAAGAGTCGGCTCTTCACATCAGGTGGCCAAAGTATTGAAGCTTCAGCATCAGTCCTTTCAATGAATATTCGGAGTTGATTTCCTTTAGGATTGACTGGATCTCCTTGCAGTCCAAGGGACTCTCAAGAGTCTTCTCCAACACCACAGTTCAAAAACAACAATTCTTCAGTGCTCAACCTTTTTTATAGTCCAGCTTTCACATTCATATATGACTACTGGAAAAACCACGGGATTTTCCACAGTTTGTTGTGACCCACTCAGTCAAAGGCTTCCGCATTGACAATGAAGCAGAAGTAGATATTGTTCTGGAATTCTCTTGCTTTTTCTATGACCCAACAGATGTTGGCAACTGGATCTCTGATTCCTGTGCCTTTTCTAAATCCAGCTTGTACATCTGGAAGTTCTCAGTTCATGTACTACTGAAGCCTAGCTTGGAGGATTTTGAGCATGACCTTGCTGGCATGTGAAATGAGGACAACTGTGTGGTACTTTGAACATTCTTTGGCACTGCCCTTGTTTGGTATTGGAATGAAAACTGACCTTTTCCAGTCCTGTGGTCACTGTGAAATTCAGGGTTAAGCTCAATTTTGTCCCTGCTCTTGCAGAGCTTATTTTCTAAAAGAGAAGGCCGATCCTTTCTTAGAGTCACTGCTCTAGAACATTCTTTTCCAATACTACCTATTTCTCTCAACTAAATACTCTTCATATTTCAGGTAAAAGCTTCACAGCCTTCATTCATCACCAACTCTCCACTAGGTTTGGTACCTATGTCACTCACTTTTATAGCACTTTTTATACTTTTCCCTCATTGCACTCATCACAGTTTATCATTCAGTAATGTTTTGATTCTAATTAGACTGATAAGCACGATAAGGCCAAGAATTTTATCTATCTTAAATACTGAACCCTTTGCACTGAACACATTCACCAGCAGATTGTAAGGTATTGGTAAATTCTGATTGGATGAGTGAATAATGAGTGAATAAAAACAAATATTTATCTCTTGAAGAAAATTTCGTAGGAGCAATTTTTAAATTTATTTTTAATTGGAAGATAATTACTTTACAATATTGTGTTGGTTTCTGCCATATATCAACATGAGTCAGCCATAGGTATACATATGCCCTCTCCCTCTTGAACCTCCCTCCCACCTTTCCCACCTCATCCCACTCCTCTAGGTTGTCAGAGAGCACTGGATTGGAGCTTCTTGCTTCATACAAATTCCCACTGGGTATCTATTTTACATATGGTATTGCATATGTTTCCACGCTACTCTTTCAATTTGTTCCACCCTCTCTTTCCCCCACTTTGTCCACCAAGTCTTTTCTCTATCTCTGCGTTTCCACTGCTGCCCTGCAAATAGGTTCATCAGTACCATCTTCCCAGATTCCATCTAGGTTTCTTTCATGTCTTAGCTATTGTAAATAGTGTTGCAGTGAACATGGGGGTACATGTGTTTTTTTCAATTATGGTTTTCTCAGGGCATATGCTCAGTAATGGGATTGTTAGGTCACATGGTCGTTTTATTCCTAGTTTTTTAAGGGATCTGTAGGAGTAAATTTTAGGATCTTACACAAGGTAATTCTTTTTTCTCCTCTGGATTATAGCAAGAAGAATAAAGTAGAATAGACTTATTTTGGGCACAATAAATCTGAAACTATTTTTTCAAACCTTTCCCTACAAAATTAGAAAATGTAATACAAACTACAGAAATTTCTAATTCAAATTCATTTACCAGTTCATTCACTCATTTATTCAAATATATGTCAAATACCTGCCATATGCCAGGCACTATTATAGGTACCTGTACAACACTGAACTAAGTCCCTGCCTCATAGAACTTACTTTTTTATGAGGGGAAAAAATAGATCAACTCATGTACAAACACATATGTCAGGAAGTAATAAGAAAAATGACAAGGAGTCAGAAAGACAAGAGTGCTGCCAGGAAAAGAAGCTGCCATTTTACAGAGTGGTGGGGAAGGTTTGTCTGATATGTTGACCATTGAGTAAAGTCCTCAAAAGTATAAGAGAACAATCTATATGGGAGAAAAGTATTCCAGGCCCCGGCAGCAGTAAGTACAAAGGCCTTGAAGCAGGAGTCCACTTGGGTCATTTAGGAACAAAAATGACAGTGAGGCTAAAGGATGAGGACACTCACAAATGATGAACCCTTAGACAAATTATTTAACCCTCAAAGTCTTAGCTTCCTCCTGGGTAAAATAGGAATAATTGGTACTTCAGGTATTTGTGAAGATTAAAGAGAGTATGATATGTAAGGAATTTGGCAAAGTTTAGCACGGAGTAGGCAGTCAAAAGTGGTAGCTGTTACAACTATCAGTTTATACAAGATTATGAATCAAGTTATACCTTAACTTCTCCTATGCTAATACAAGAAAGGGAATCCTCAGTTAATATTGTTCAATACCACTGAAAGCACTGAAGACTTATCTAATATGGACAAAAACTATAAGCCATGTAGTAAAGATTTCAACACCGACTCCTGGGCTAAAGGGTCTTCTACTTTTGTGGCACTTGATTCACTTGTGTTGTTAGGTAAGAGCAAAGATCAAATAGCTGACCTAGGGAGGGGCCACATATTAGGGAAAGGAGCTAGAGTACAGTTAAAAGTTCTCAATTTTAGTTCAAGATCTGCAAATAACTAAAAAACCCATGTAAATCACTGAATTACTTTTAGACTTTAGCTTCTTACAAGTAAAATGAGAAGTTTGAATTCTTTCTCACTTTTTTCCCTATCAACTGTTTTGAAATATTCTGCACAGCACATTAAATTTATTAAATAAGCATTGATGACTTTTTTTCCATTTAAATTACGTAAAAGCACACAGCTGCATACAAAAATTAGCAACAACTTTTAAGGCTTTTAAATATTATAAAAAAGAGTTCACATCACAAACATTATAATATGTATCAGATCAGATCAGTTGCTCAGTTGTGTCCGACTCCTTGCAACCCCATGAATAGCAGCACGCCAGGCCTCTATATATAATATATAATTATAAACATTATAAAAAGAGCTCCTTCATACACCCTTAGATTGGGAAATGCTTGACCAGACAAGACTCTAGGGTTTCCTTCTAACATTAAAATTTCAAAATGCTTGCGCACAACAAAAGTTAAAATAACAGTAGATTATTATGTCTAAGGTCTGAAGCTATAATTTTTTGCATCTTTTAATGTGGGGGAAAAATACATCTTGCTTTCTTTAAAACTATCTCTGAAAAAAATGAAAGATTAATTTTGTTGCAAGATACCACAAATGGTTTACCTGTAAAAAGACTTGTGGAAAATCATTCAGGACTGATTCAAGTAATTCAAGGCCAAATGTTCGGGTCATTTCTGTCATACCTACTAGCCAGTAAGGGGCATCAGCATTAACCAACTGACAAAGGTCCTGGAAAATAAATCAAACAATAAATAAAAAATAAATAAAATATTTATTTTATATTATTTATTTTATATTTTATATAAAATATAATGCAAAAACTAATGCAATGTCCTTTTCAAAATTCATAGCTCATAAAAATTATTTCAAATATCTCTTATCAGGTTTTATTCCTTATAAATTAAGTATTGATAATTCAAATTTTAATTAATTGTATAGTTGATTATGTAAGTAACCTTAATATACAGAGTAGAGACAAAATGTTATTCTAACATTGCTTTAAAGACTCTCTAATCAAAATTAATAAAATTTTTAGCGCAGGTTAATCTCATTTTATTCATGACAAGTAATGTAAAAATAGAGCAGAATTTAAGTAAATATTTTAATTTTCCTATTAAAGGAAGTATTTTATATGACTAGTCATTCCTAATATAACTAGTTCAGGATTTCACTCATTTTATTTCCTTAAAGTGAAACATAACATTTTATCATGCTAATTAGGTATGCTGCTGCTGCTGCTAAATCGCATCAGTCGTGTCCGACTCTGTACGTCCCCATAGACAGAAGCCCACCAGGCTCCTCTGTCCCTGGGATTCTCCAGGCAAGAACACTGGAGTGGGTTGCCATTTCCTTCTCCAATGCATGAAAGTGAAAAGTGAAAGTGAAGTCGCTCAGTCGTGTCCGACTCTTAGCGACCCCATGGACTGCAGCCTACCAGGCTCCTCTGTCCATGGGATTTTCCAGGCAAGAGTACTGGAGTGGGGTGCCATCGCCTTCTCCGGCTAATTAGGTATAGATGCTGTTTAATGTTTTAGACAGATAACACATGCTTTCCAAAAGTTCTTCACCACTTAGTTTTTACAAAAGACCTAGATTAACATCTATTTTCTTTAACCAGAAGAAATCAGACTTTCTTTAAGCAGAAGAAAATCTGAAGATTTTCAATTTTCTTTAAAAAAAGAAAAAAAAGACAAAAATGAAAACCATGTTCCGCATTTGTTTTGCAAGCAGCCCATAACAGAGGCTGCACACCCCACCCCCTCAGTAGCAAGAGTGGTACCTTCAAGTTCTTTCTCCAGGAACTATACTCAGCATCTCAGCATCAAGCTGCCAAAGCTCTGAGCTGTGTGTGTGTCTGTGCTTATCTTGATTTATTTTGTGCATTCGTTAGGTAATTGTGTCCTAAGGTAATTGCTTTTTCACTTAAGCCATTTTGAAGTTTCACAGAAATGTGCTACTATCAGATAGTGGAGGAAACTTGTACTACTTTTTTCTTTTTAAATCTATACTACTTTTTGACACTTTAAAACGACAATGAAAAAAAAAACACTTAAAAATTAAATCAGATACAAAATTCCAAAATCAAAAATTCACACAAAACTATATTATAAAAATTATTCTTATCAATGGAAATACCTGGAAAAGCATATATGCATCTTTAGCACAAGGTTTGAGGGTACTGACAGATCTTCTGTTACTATTTCCTTGGACTAGTACTGGTTGGTCTGTAATATCTGCAATCAAAATAAGAAGGGTTTTAGGAGTTCTTGGTGCTTTTAACAAATCATATATACTGCCTAAAAGGTATATTGAAAATAAGTATGTATTTACAGAATTATAAACTTTAAGTTCACAACCATGCCTCCAAAATGGAAAGAAAAATTGGGAATTACATTTTTATACATATCATAAAAAAAAAACTCTTCACTATCTCATGTTCATTTTAATAAGCTTATTATCTTTGTCAATACATATGATTTTCCTAGTACCCCTTTCTCTAGTCATTTTATTTCATGGATTTGAAACCCATGTCATATTTGAATGTATCTTTAAATATCAAACATATAAATATTTACCACAGTTAATTTCTCTATAATCTCACCATCTTCAAGAGAATTAACTGCTTGACCTGCCATTAAGTACTATGTCAGTGACAGCTATTGACTAGCCAAGAGTCACCTAGAATGGGGCTTCTCAATTTCTTTGCATATTAACAAGATACTATTTCCTGTAAGTCATGGCAAACTGTTTCGAATAAATCTTGACTAATGACTACTTGAAAAGGAAGAGGTTCTAAATATTTTCTACCTTATTAGAAAGTATTAAGTGTGATATTAGACACACAGCCAAACTATCAATTCAGAAATTATATTGAGATTATGGTATATAAGACATTCAAACTGGAGAACTGCTCTGTTTTATCCTCTACGTTTAATTCCTTTATATTTCAAACTGTTAGAATTCCACCTGCATTTCCCCTTGGAAAAGTGAGACAAAAGTTAGTGGGAATATCTTAATAAACAAATAGATGAAAAATGCCTGAAACAGAATGTGAAAAATTTGACCAATGGTTAAATTCAGATAAAGTGAAATAATTATTAGAGTAGGCAGAACTATTATTATTTACTAGTATTGCTATTTTTTTTATACCAATATTACCAAAATAACACCAAATGATATGAAAGACTGTATAATATCAAGAGTTTAGGGGTGAAAAAAACTTAAAAAAAAGTTTAATCTTCCGTTTCTTGACTCCATAAAACAGAGAGGCTGTTCTTGATGATAGCACCTCATGATTTTTTCAACTTATCACGTGGAAAAGTTTTACTTTTCATCTAATAAGGATAACAAATAAAAAAACTTAAAATTTATCAAATTATAAAAATTATAACAGAAACAGTATCTATAAGCTCTGTGACACGATATGTTTCTAAGTTTTTAGGAAATGTTTCAAATTATGAAAATGTTAAAAATTACAAATAAAAGGATTTGATGAAAATATGAAGAGTAGGCTTTACACTAATAAATATTCTTGATTAATACATATTAATAGGCAAAGACAAAAATTCACATGAGGGAAACTCACTTTTGAAAATTTACTTTAAAAAAATAATTCAAATCGAAATATATATGTAGGAAGACACTCAGAACAATACTGAACTACAGAACATAAGTAGTTCATTAAATTACAGAATAGCCACAAAATATAATGCAACCAATTAAAATTTCAATTACAAAAATTAAAATGTAACACAAAATAATCATATGTACCGTTTGGCTAAAAATACTTACGATGCAACACCTTGTATAAAATGTGCTATTACCATCTTCAACATAAAACTTTGAATATATTAGAAATAAATACAGAAAACAGGGTCCACTTCTTAGGGTGACAAAATTGTGAGAGATTTACCTTTTGGTTTGCCATTATCAGTAATAAAGACGTTAATACACTTTCTAAAGTATTCTAATTATTAGGTAGCCTAAGTTCATAGGGGAATGGCAGACAATCATTAAATGAATAATCATGGACATGAGAGTCACCCACAGGCAAAAGGAAACAACTTTCATCACTTTACCTCTGTGTCTTTCATCTTCAGCAACCATCCTCTCAAAAACAACAGTAACAACTTGTCGCACTGTAGCAGCAGCTGTATTATTTGTAATATTATCTTTTGTGAAGTGTAATCGAAAACAAAGAACAATTGCCTAAAAAAACAAGATTCATTTAGCATGAAATAAGTTGATGAATATGGTTATTATCTTTATCTGATGTAACCGCAAATAATTTATGTTTTGCTGTTTCAATCACCTTCGCTAAAAGTATAAAAGTCCCACTCTTTTATACAATAAAGCTACAGAAACTTCAGTATTTTTAAACAATTCAAACTCTCAGTGAATATAAAGACACATAAGATTAGCAAAGGTAATGTGAAATGCACCTTTTACCCTAAATAATAAACTATTAATTGAGGCTGTTTTTACATTACTCTCTGTACTTTCTGTTCTTTGGAAATATTTCACAATTAAAAAAAAAATTTAAAGATGAAACATAATATAACAGTTGTTATATGTTTCAAAGAGAGTAGGAATGAGAAAGAGCTTTCATACATGCAGCCTTATCTAGTATTAATGCCAAAATGACACTTCTCCAGCTGCTTCAGGGGCAGACTTAAGTTATCTGGCTTACATACATTTTACATGTGAAATTATTTTGAAAGGGGGGAAGAGAGAGCTGTCAGGAACACTCAAGATAATTGTGGACAACATTGATACCTGGAAACAAATACTGTTTTCTTTTCTTCTTTCTCTATTCCTTTTCTTCTGCTACTTTTCTTTTTCCGTATTGTATTCATAACCAAGGCTGTCAGCTATATCCAAGGGAGTCTGTTTAATCACCCTAACCTGATATCATCTCTAATCTGTGGAAAATAAGGCACTGAAGGCTTTTAACATGCAATGTGCATTATCACAATAGCTACAGGAAAGTTGCTTTTAGTTCAAACAGCACTAGGCTTTCCTCTTTCGGTCAGCTTATCCAAATACTGTCCCAAAGCCCTTAATGAACTTGGACAAACAGGTTCCTACCTTAGAGAGTGCCTCATCATGAACTACTGTATTGGTTGTTAAAAGAACAAGAACTGTTTGAAGCAGCTTAAGTTCTTCAAGACTATTTTCCATTAGCTGCCAAAGCATGTTAATTATATTTCCAGCTGCAGTCTGTAAAACAAGTATTTTAATTATTGTCAACAAATAAAATATAGGTATGTTGGGTCCCTAAGCAAGAAAAAGTATGCAAATATAATCTTACCTGGAGAGAATTTCTTGATCACATTAACAAAAACCTATGTTTCTAAATCTATAGATCCAAATACACATCTCTCAACTAATTCAAGAACTGCAACCAATTAATTTTCTTCTCAAAAAAAATGCTTTAAGATTTAAAATGTACCATTTGAATATAGGCAAACAGCAACATGCAGTTCTGAAATACCTTGCCAAAATCAAGGCTCATTTCTAAAATAATAGGGGTATATTTCATTTGGACACTTATGAATATAAACATATACAAATTATGAGTCTGTTACTGTATTATTTCATTGACAAGACGGAAAACGAGTTATAGAAAAAATACAACTCAAATTAACAACACATTTACAAACTCAATTAAATCTGATACTGTTTAGAATGTTATACCAAAGGCAAAAGAATTTACCATTTCTATTAAAAAGTACCCTACGAAGTACAAAGTTAAGCAGACAAGCAGGATGCAGATTCATACTAATACAATGTTTTTCCTGTTTTTACCATCATGAGGTTAGATATGAATACCCTAAACGAGCAACACTTCAGACAATCTAGGAAATAAAGTCATGATTTTCTCTCCTACCTTTAAAAAAGTAATTCATGAATGATATTCTTCATCACTGATATTGAAAATTTGCTTGGTTCTCAAAATTATCTATATTAATGAACTATGGTGGCACTAGTGGTAAAGAATCCTCCTGCCAATGCAGGAGACACAACAGATGAGGGTTTGGGAATATCCCCTAGAGTAGAAAGCGGCAACCCACTCAAGTATTCTTGCCTGGAAAATTCCATGGGCAGAGAAGCCTGGTGGGCTACAGTCCATGGGGCCATGAAGAGTCAGATACAACTAAGCAACTGAGCACACATGACTTCTTAAGATTCCAAAAGATTTGACAAAATTTAGCCCATCTATACTGAGTGTTTAATAATGAGACAATTTGGCAACCTTTGAAAATGAAGCCATGTCCTTCAAGTACTGATTTATATTAAATACCAGGCATGTTTTATTCTCTCCTTGAGAAAACTCCTGATCTGATTGTAGGTGCACAATTCAGATAAAATCTTCACATTACCTCAGATACCACTTCATGGGACATGAGTCTCTGAATGGCAGCCAAACATAGTTGAGTGATCTTTGGTTCCTTGGTTCCACAACCCATTAGAAAAGGTTGAACAACCTCTGAGCTGTTTTCCTTCAATGCTTTATTTAGAACACATATAAAATAAAAATTTAAACATAATTCATAAATAAGAACATTTTTCACATAATTACAACCAGTAATGACAATCTTAATAAAAATCACTTAATATAAAATAAATATGAAAATAAAAATCAAGCAGTAAGAGTTAAAATACTTCAGACTCTATACCTAAACTACCCTCCTTAAGTACAGTTTTCCCATGCCTTTCTCCTGACACTCTGTCCTTTGGTTCTCCTCCGTCTTCTATAAACTCTTTAAGGGCAACTTCTCAGAAGTTCTCTCTTGCCTCTGAGTAAGACTATTTCTTCAATAGTGTAGAAGGGAAAATAGGAATAAGAACTCATATTCTAGAACAGAAAAGTAATTAAAAATAGTATAGACATCAACCCTACCACATTTCTGAATGAATATTCAGAACTCCCTAGAATTTTATTACATGCCTTTAATTCACTGGCTCTAATTTCTTCTTCAAGAAGTAAACCCATTAAAAACAATAACATTACTACTCTTAATACTGAAGTATAGCTTTAAATTAATTGGATGAACATGCTATAATTCCAAATCTTAAAATAACTCCTTCTACCAAGCCAGTTATTTCAGAAGTTTTCAAATAGCAACAAAAATGTAAAAGATTAGAAAATGCACAAACTGAATTATACATAATTTAAACTTACAAAATGAAGTTAAATCAGTACACACACACTTAGTGGGTAGCTACACAAAGATGAATACGACACATTTCACGTTTGTCATCCTCAGGGAATTTGAATAAATAACATAAAATTCCAAGTCACAAGAGCATTAAACTTATAGGTTAAGTATTTGTTTTCAAATGTATTGCATACATCAATTATTTTAATAGGTTAAAACCTGTAATAAAGTCACACAAATCTTGACTTTTAACATGTGTTTCAAAAGAAATTGTGGAAAAGTCACCCAGAGTCACCTTTAAAAGTGTAAAGCTAGTGTTAACATTAATTTTATCACTTAAAATCCCTTCTTTCTTCTCCCAAAGCTTCTTTATGGTATGGCAAATAAAGACTATTATTCCCTACAGCATGCTCTGTAAAAATCCTTCAGTATGCCAGCATAAATCACAGCTAAGAGATGGCAAATATGACTGGCAATGAACAGTGTTTCCAAAAAACAGCTCCTTTGCGTTATTTCCTTGCTTTCTTTTGCATCAAGGTTCTGCTTCAAAACGAGAGACATAAAATTTCCATAACAATGTCACAAAACATTTTTATGAGTGATTAAAAGATGACAATAAAGCTCAAAAAATACTATTCTGAAGCAGTAAATATCCTGCTATATTCAATTCTGCCAAAATCACTGAAGTCTGATGCCACCCCAACTCTGCAGAATGTTTCAAATTATTAAATCTTGTTCAGACAAATGTAAGTTTTCAATATTAATAAGCTGCATTTAAAATTTTTATGACAGTAACATGTGTTTCTCATTTGAGTATCGTAATACTCATGCAGAGTTTATAGGGCATGATCTGAACCCCATGACACAATAAGTAGGTGGCAAAACCAGAATCCAAAAATATATCTTCTAATCCCAGGTTCACTACTCTTTCCACAGCATTATGCTGCCACTCTTTAAGGCAAACAGCATATGATGCAAATGGAAATTAAGAGTTAAAAGTGTCTAAAAGAAACCAATGAAACATTTCAAAGCTGTCTGCCTAAAGTCATCAGAAGAATGAAGGAAAGGGAATTTGTCTCCACAGAAGGAAACACAGTGTACTTCTACAGAATCTCTGATGACAATTATTTTAAGACACAAATATATCACCAGAAAGAAAATCAGGGCCAATTACCTATGCTAATTAAACAATGATACAATACTTTCTAATAATTTACAATTTTTCCTCCTAATTTCATCCTTTAGGTCAAGAAGGCCATTGTTATTTCTTATCTTTTTGGTAACAGTCCTTCCTTCTAACAGGTGTAAGGTGATACCCTTGTTTGCCTTTGATTTGCATAGCACTAATGATTAATGATGTTGAGCATCTTTTCATGTACCTGTTGGCCATCTGCATGTATTCTTTGGAAAAAATGTCTATTTAGAACTTCTGTCCATTTTTTAACTGGATTGTTTGCAATGCCTCACTGCTTGAGAGCACTTTACTACTGTCTCTGAGATACTCTTCTAAGCTAATGACACCCATTCTGCATGCTTTGATGCCAGTGTTTTTTGATCTTACCATAAGATGTTAACAGAAGTTTCTGCACAAGAAAGGTAACATTTCAAATAACAAAACTTACATGATATCAACAATGCATGCAACTCAACTGATGTGATAGTATGAACAACTATGAACAAGTTCACTGAAAAAGACAACTACAAAAGTATCTGGCCCACAGTGATTCTAAGAAACCATCAGCTGTAAAATGCATGCTAATTTGGGGAATATTAACATGTGAAAAAACTGTCTTATCTTAGAATGAATAAAATAAGGTGAATTATACATTCAGTAACAGCTATTCAGCTCTATCAAGCTGAGTTAAAATTAATGTAGTAATAAAAATAATTAACTGTATTTTAATGTAACTCAAAGGTATCCATCCTTCCTACTTTTTTCCTCCCAGTTTATGTGAGAATATAATGATCAAAGGAAATTTCTATATTATCCAAAATAGATGATCAACAATCAAAAAAGAAAACCTATTGATCTATTCTGTTTTTTGAAGCATAATGTGAAAAACAAACGTATCTACCAGATCTAGATCACAATGAAGATAAAGATCATTTTTTAAAAGTTGCTAATTATTTTTCTCTTCTTCTAAATGTCATAATGATCCTAAAAATCAGAAATTAATCCTACTCTTCTAACTGGGCAATTGCTGCTTTCTCTTTATAAACAGTAATTTTAATTACATGCATCTTAAGGGTGACTTCACATAAAAACCTTCTCATAGGTTTAGAGTTTAGAGATCACACTGAGGAAAAGGCTGTGCAAAAATATAAAGCAACATGTATGTTGCTTTAACCATTTTAAAAAAAATCTAGGGGAAAAAAGAGGAAAAGGTCAATGCTTTTTAATCAAAACCTGTGGTGGGGGCGGGGGGGGGGCGGGGTGAGGAGGAGTGGGTGGAGAGAAGGAAAAAAAGAAAAAGTTTAGTTTCTACATAAGTCCCTTCAGAAGCACAACTCCTTTAATAGACTGAAACTCTGTGTTTATTTCCAAATTGTATAACTGTGAGATCAAATGATGCACTTTCACACACCTGAAAGAGATCCAGCAGGTCCCCATATCCTAGGGGTTTCCTTGCTCTGAGCAGTTTCACTGCAAAATTGCAGGTTTTATCCTGGAAAAAAAAGAATTAAACTAGGGTACCCCACTATGAATCACACTAACAGGGGTTAATAAAAGGTTTTAAAAATTTTACCAGTCATTAAATGACAAACTATAGCTCTTGTGAAAGAAATAAAATGTGATGGAGACATGACTGATATCCTCAAAACCTTTAAAATCTAGTTATGGGAAAAACTTAAAAAAGTTTAATGGTTCAAAATACCTGAAAATATTTTAAATGATTCAATATGAGGACAAATAAAATTATGAACAGTGTCATCGTAAAAGTACATTACAGGTAAAGGAAGAATTATTCAACAAATGATGTTGCTACAGTCAGTAATTCAGCAAAAGAAAAAACACCTAGGTCCTCGTCTAAACATCAAACCATAGAAAAACAAGAAGAAAGCAAAAGCGACTATCAACTACATGGAAGGAGAAAGACTACTTAAGTATAGAGCAACAAATCAAAAAAGTTAGATTACATACAAATAAAAAGCATCTAGATAAAAAATTATGGAGAAGGCAATGGCACCTCACTCCAGTACTCTTTTGCCTGGAAAATCCCATGGACGGAGGAGCCTGGCAGGCTTCAGTCCACGAGGTCACTAAGAGTCGGACACAACTGAGCGACTTCACTTTCACTTTTCACTTTCGTGCACTGGAGAAGGAAATGGCAACCCACTCCAGTGTTCTTGCCTGGAGAATCCCAGGGCCACGGGAGCCTGGTGGGCTGCCGTCTATGGGGTCACACAGAGTCGGACACGACTGAAGTGACTTAGCAGCACAGATAAAAAATTAAGAAGTAAATGATGCAGATAATATGATATAAACATGAGAAGTTAATATTTTGCTATATAAATAGCTCAAATATTTGATAAAGAAAACACAAAAACTCCAAAAAAACCTAAAATGAAAAAATAATTTAATATATTCAGAGAAAAATGTTCAACATTAAAAAGAAATGTCAATTAAAATGAGAAGTCATTTGCTTGTTCAAGGACTGAAAAGATTTTTTAAAATAGTAATCTTACAAGGATGCTATAAAAATACAGTCACGTACAGTTGGTAAAAGCATAAACTTTTATCTTTTTAGAAAGCAGTGATAAAAAATTTCAAGAACAGGTTCATATCCTTTAATAATTTCATTCCTAGAAATGTATCTTAAAGAAATAATTCTAAATACTGAAACATACCTAAATTACAATCACTTGCTGAAATATTTTGGAACAATTTTAAAAATTAGAAAATATGGTATCAAAAAAGTATGATATAATAAAGGCAGGATAAAAGTTAAAATTTGTTTTTTAAAAAAGGGGGGAAAAGAATAAAGAAAAACACATTATGTGGCAGAGAAAGCACTCCGATCCATTAGGTCAATTTGTTAGCAAGCAATAAAGTACAGTCCCCCGTATCTTCTATCCTGGGTTACAGTAGCAGTCTACCAACAGACCCCTTCTGTACTGATGATGCACTGAAATATGCCTTTCACACTGCTGTCAGAGTAATGTACAGAGTATAAAAATACTTATATGAAAGTGTCACCTCCCTAATTCACACTCTTTCCATCAAGCTACCCAGGAAGTCACACAATGGCAGTAGTTGGACAGGTACCCAATAGACCAAACTGTTTTATACTCATGCATTTAAGTAACTTCCCTTACTTATTACTCCTACACCTTATTTGCCTGGCTAACTCCTTTTCGAGCATGAAGGCTCAGCTTCATAGTCTTGGGTTGGATTAGGAGTCTTCCTGATATTCTTATAACAGGCCCATCTATACTTCCACCTGACATTTACCATATAAGCCTCAGAATTTTCTGTTTAGAATCTGTCTCTTTCATTACTGTTAACAGGCTGACATGATCTAAATATGACAAAATTTATGTACTCAATCATAACACACAAAACTAAAGAGAGGTCGAAAATATACTAGTGGCAACACTCAAGGAGTCTTCCTTGAATTTTGGAGTGACTCATTTATTAGCCTACATTTAAGGAGGGCTTGGCAACCCACTCCAGTACTCATGCCTGGAAAATTCCATAGATGGAGAAGCCTGGTGGGCTACAATCCATGGGGTCGCAAAGAGTCGGACACAACTGAGGGACTTCACTTCATGACTATTCCCCATGTAATGCGCTATCTAGCAGCAATGTAAGGAAGAATAAGATATTGATCCTGACCTCAAGAAGTATGTCTTCAGGAAGGGAAAATTTCTGACAAAGAGCTCCAAAAAGTAAATGAAGGAGCAGGTAAGCTAAATACAATGAATGGTACAAACACACTTTTCAAATATAGTTCTTGCATTAACACACAGATTGTAGGTGAATTATATTACCCATCTTTGTATCTCCACCAATGATTCTTACATAATTATTTATTGAGAATGTTATATGGGATATTCTATGGATGTTTGTAAAAAATCACAGATATATAGACTGATAAAACAGAATATACTGAATAAAATCAGCAAATAACACTTTAATGTCAGAAAAAAATTCCAAAGTATATTTATTCATTGCTACTGAAATTAGAGAATTTTTAGCAATAAGACTATATAGATATGAAAAGAATGAGGGAAACTGTGAGGACAGAAGAACACAAATCATACATAATGATTATGTAAAAATGTTCTATATATACTGACAGTAGTTGAAAGCGGTGTTAGGTGGTTGTAATTGTTACAGTTTTGAGTCAGGGCTTAAATATACAATTTTGAAAGATTTCACAACTTCATTGATTTCCTTATTTCCTATATTTATTCAAATAGCAGATTCTCTGTTTATATAATTTCTGTGTAACACAAATCTTTTCAGTCAAGTTCAAGTATATTTATTGTAAGCTAGGATAATAAAAACAACTTATAATATATGATAGTCAAATGTAAGATTAAGGCATTTGGCCTTGTAAATGAAAAACTTCATGTTGCTATCTCTCACTTGCAGTTTTAAAGAAAAAGGCAATGTTGAGATAATGATCTGTATATGTGCATTGATGCTGACATTACCTGGCATAGCATTCCACTTATGTCAGCATTCATGACAGCAGTGAAAACAAAGAAAAATAAACATTAAAGGAGGATGCTTAAAAGAAGTGGAGATGTAAAGCAAAGATTTATTCTACAATGTAAATAACCTTCCCTTGGAAAATAAATCTAAGAAAACTCAAGTTGGTTAAAATCTATGCTAAGTACTGTTTCCTCTGACAAGCGACCCTAATTAACTAAGGGCCTAACTAACTAAGCGACCCTAACTAACCCTAACCTAACTAAGGGTTCTAATTTTTATAGCAACCTTTCTTATTTTCCAAATAATTCCCATATGATTTGAGACTCTTCAGTTGTTTGCTATCTTTAACATCCATTACAGCACAAAAGTGGTAACCTATAGTCTTTAGAGAAGTAAACACTTCTCAGGAAATAAAAAGTTACCAAAAAAATTTTCTCAATATTAACTATACCCTGAATTGAGAAATGACACACTGACTAATTTAAACTCTCCCTTTTTCTTTGGAGCCCATGATTTTTCAAGATGACAGTGGTCTAAAATCATAAATTTTTACTGATCAATCAACTACTGTAAATACTTGGCTAAAACACTAGGAAAAAGTTTAAATGCTAATATAACTCCTCGAGTACATGGTTCTGGATACTATGGATACTAAAGCAAGAATTATTAATTGTATGTGTGTAAGGATTTGTTCTAACCTGATTTTAATAAAGCTAATCGAATTAAAATGAAATTAACAGTCCACTTAAATATTAAACTCATAGTAACTGAGAAAAAAATTTTTTTATTTGTCCTTAGTATGAATTAGACATTTTACGTGGTACAGAACTCTGTGACAGACAGTGATCCTCTGAAGAAAAGTCTTTTTAAAGAAATAGTCCATCAAAAACAGACCCAATGAAAATTTCTATTACTGAAGAATAATTAAGGACTTACCATAATATCAGCAATGACAGAAACAAAAGTAAATATTTGCAATGACATTCTAATATAATTGGCCTATGACATCTCCAACTTAAAAACACCCAGGTCCATAATTTATCTTGAAACAATTTCCTCATGGTAGCTAATCCACCCAATATGCGTTTCCCAAACCCACTTGCCCATCCTCCCAGTCCAACCACACATACCTTTGCCTTTACCCACCATTTCACTCTACCCCTTTACTCAGTATGCACACAGAGCACTATTCAATGCTGTGATTAATGTTATATAACTCTTTGGTGTTTCGTGAGAATGTTCAAAATCAGAGAAGCTGTGAGAAACAGATGCAACTTAGCAGGGCTAACCCTAAGGTGGCAAATGAAATCCACTCTTAACTGTCACCCTTAAACTACCCCCAAACATCTTCATTTCATTTTGTAATATTCTTTAAAATTCCACCCTTTAGGAATTTACTGGTATGCTTCTTTAAAAAATGTAAAGAGACTTAGAGTTATCTTGGGTCTTCACTATTTGGACTTTGTGTAAATCGATTTAATAGGACTGCTTTTCTCCTGTAACCAGCTGAGAACAGCAGCACCACTGGAATTGGAAATGCATGTGAAGGATCAGTGAAGTAAGCAGCAGTTAAGTACAAGCACTTGGAAGAGAGTAGCCAGTGTGGAAACCTCACAGTACTATGGAAGTACACTGCAGCAGGAAGAACATGGGTTCTGAACAGCCCAGAATTTAAATTTGATTTCACCACTTACCAAGTGACCGACCTTACGCCACTACATCTCTCTGCATCTCAATTTGCTCTACTATTAAAAAAGAATATTTCCTCACAAGGTTGTCCTATATAAGATCAAGTGGCACAAATGCCTCACATGTAACAGATTCTCAAAAATGCCAGTTTCCTTCCTTTGCATGTTCATTATCGAGGCAAGAACAGAAAGGCATGAAGAAAAAGAGGAGGCAGACTGAGTATCAAAAGGGTGCCAGAGAGAACTTTTGAAAATTCCTCCCCCAAAACTAGGATCAATCAAAAAAAAATGTTAAATCTATATAATTCCCTGTTTATTTCAAAGATAAAAGAGATCTGGGAAGGTGGTCTGAGAACCAATCTTTCTTTCAATACAACAAATATTAATTGAATGCCTTTTATGGGTAAGGTGTATCTTAGGTAATTGACAAGAGGAGGAGGAGAATACAAAGATGAGTATGAAAAATCTTTGCCTTTAAGGAGTTAGTAGTTTTAAGCTTTCTGATTTCAGAGAACGGTATAGCATTCATTTCTGGGAAACCCAATTAGTTCATAAATTAGGGACTTTTGCATGTTCTTTTTCATTATGGATAGCATGCTGGAGCGTAAGGAAGAGATGCTATAAAAAAAAAAACTGATGGGTTTTAAGATTCTACTTTTACCATTAGTCAAACTTTCATTAATTGTTGAATTTTTAATGCAAAAAATTACCTGCCAAAATTTCGGTGTTTCGTGCAGCTATTGTTTTAACTTTTATTATTCCTGATTCAGCAGCCTGCAAGAATAAAAATAATTAGAACATAAAACTTACTAATGACATGAATTATCTAGGGAAAAGAAATCATGTATGATAAAATCTCAAGCACAGAGTCAGTCACTACTATCTTTTTTATTTTACAAACTTCAGATACTGAAGGCTAGTAGTGAAACATAGACTAAATGTAATAAAGTATGATTAACTTGATTATTCTCACACAAACTCTGCATTGCAAAAGCATGTTGCCTTTCTATGCCTTCAGTTGCATCTCGCATTTAAATCTTCAGAAAATAAAAAACAATAAAATCAAAGACTAATGAAAAAAAATAGGTTTCTCTTTCCCATTTCACACTTCTCTCTCAACCATAAAAAAAAAAAATTATAAAACACTGCAAACTCAAGTAAAACTGCTTTGAATTAGAAGAGAATAAATAACCAAGAACCCTGTCATTACTTTTAGATTGTGCTTTTTTAAAACACTCAGTTTTCATAAGGTGTCTAAATCATTTCAGCATAATTAAGTTGAGCTGGCAGTATTTGAAAGTCATACGGCATTTTATACTATGCCACAGGACTGTGCTGTCCAATATGGTAGCCACTGGTTACAGGTGACTAGGCTTCCCCAGTGGTGCAGTGGTGAAGAATCCACCTGCCAGTGCAGGAGACGAGAGTTCAATCCCAGGGTTGGAAGGATCCCCTGGAGAAGGAAATGGCAACCCAGTCCAGTATTCTTGCCTGGAAAATACAGGGGACAGGGGAGCCCGGCAGGCTACAGTCCATGGGGTCGCGAAGTCAGACACGACTTAGCAATTAAACATGCACATATGACTACTAAGCACTTTATATGTGGCTACTCGAACTGAGTTGTGTTAAGTATTATATATCATTAAAACTAAATGTTTCTTTTTACTTTTTAAATGCAATTTAAAATTACACACATGGACTGCATATGTTGCCCACATTATACTTCTACTGGACACTGCTAACATACAATATTGATATGCTGCTAAGTCGCTTCAGTTGTGTCTGACTCTGTGCAACCCCACAGACGGCAGCCCACCAGGCTCCCCTGTCCCTGGGATTCTCCAGGCAAGAACACTGGAGTGGGTTGCCATTTCCTTCTCCAATGCATGAAAGTGAAAAGTGAAAGTGAAGTTGCTCAGTTGTGTCCGACTTAGCGACCCCATGGACTGCAGCCTACCAGGCTCCTCCGTCCATGGGATTTTCCAGGCAAGAGTACTGGAGTGGGGTGCCATTGCCTTCTCTGTCCATTATAGAAACTCAGGACATTTTTACTATTAAGAAGCATGCCTATTTTATACTTGAACTGGTGACTATACCTCCAAAAATAATACCAAGTATTCATATATTATATTAAAGTTTTCCTATTAATTTGCTTGCTACTTGTTCATTTATTGTTATCTCTTAATGTTTACTAAAGGACAAGTAGTAGAAGGCACTAAAGTTTTTTAAATAATTATGGAAGAACTCAGTGTCCTATAGGTTATTAGGTTGAGGAGCAGTGGGTTGATGCATAAAATAAACGACACATTGTAGGCTATACAATGTATACCTTTGTCGTTTTGTGGAATTCCAAGCACTTGAAGTCCTTGTCTGTGATTAGAGAATTTCCAACTTCACTGTTAGCAGAGACAGTAGTAATGGTCTCAGTGGCAATGAGTTTTGCAGTGGTTCTTAGCTGTTCAGCCTCCTCTCAGTCCTGTACTTTCTAAGGTTGGCTTCATCCAGTCTTCTACCAATTCTACAAGCCCCTCAATGTTCTATCAGTAAACTTCATTTCCACTTACATCAGCCCAAGTTAGTTTCCACTGCTTACAACTAAGAAGCCTAATGGATATCTAGGGCTTTAAGAAACTTTAAGAAATGGAAATGTTCCGAATTAAATGTACATGGCTACTAGCAGAAAAATGTAGTCAAAATAAATGACTTCATGGAAAGATTATTGATTTTCTGATTATCTAGGGGCAGTGTATATTAGAACACCAGACGCTTTAAAAAAATCATGATGCCCAGGTTGCAACCCATTCCAAAGATTACATCAGAATGACTGCCAGTGGGAGTCACGCACTGGCATTTTTTAAAATCTTCAGGTGATTCCAACATGGGGCAAAATTTAAGAGGCTATTGTAATAATATAAGCAAAAGATGATGGTGGATAGGCCTGAGGTGATAATGACTGAGATGATAAGGAGTGATCAGATTCTGGATGTAGTATGAAGATGCACAAACCAAACAAACCTACTACTATAAAAATTCAGTAACACTGAAATTATTATGTATACTTTGTTATACTCATACACCCCACTTTAAATGTCTTAAGTAATTTTCTTACTAAGTCAACTGAAATTAATCTATGGTCACTGAACTTTCTTCCACCAACATTTCAAATGTTCAAACTCTCTCCCTCCTTACTATGGCCCTCTGTACCATGCCTATGCTCAAATTCAGTATTTCATTCTTCTTCAATCAACAGATATCAAAATAAATCATCATAAATCCAATGTAATCTGTTCTAACTTTCTGAATTCCAGTCAGTTTCCAAAATCAGTCCTGTAGCATACTGGATGCTACATGTCAGTAACGGATTTCAGATTTGCCAGACACTATTTTGATCTCCTCAAATAAATAAGAACTAACCCATGTATGAATCATAAACAAGTATAACTAAATTATAAGTATAATATATGTTTAACAAATATTTTTATACATCCATATGATAAGGAAAACAATGAGTGTTTTTTCCTTAGTTCCAAAGTAACAAGTGTTTTAAAAGGTATATAAACTCAAGAAATCATCAAAAGGACTGTTTATTAACTCAGATGTAACAGGACCTATCTCACAGCTCCTAATTTTTTTCATCCAACTTTTTATTGTGAAACTTTGAAACTGTACCACCACCCTATTCTCATTGGCACCCTGTGTTGCTAAAAAGTTTCATTACCAATGTTTACTGACAACACTTGTATATCACGGCCCCCTCACCTCATGCACGGCTACTTCAAACCTCAGCCTAGTGGACATCTTCAAGAGTGCCCTGTATACATGAAAGTATTCAGACTCAGATTTCCTTCTATTTATCAAACATTGTCTGTGTGAAGAAGAATCTTTAACTTCTTGCTTTAAAAGTAACCCCTACTCTGATTAGACACTTATAGATTAGATACTTACATATCCATAGGGGAACTACTCAACTGTAAATATAGTTATTTTCCTGAATTGGCCCTCATTAAAAAAAAAAAAAATACAAAGTCCCAGTTCTGTAGAGTTTAATAGGGATGATACAGGTTATGGTGGGTAGTTTAAAATGTCTATTCCCCAAGGGCAATCTATGAATTGGGTAACAAAGCCAAAAGTATTAAATACACTACAGCATTTAATATTTGTTAATCTTAAAATTAATGTCTCTCAAGAAATATTTTTTTCTCTTTCACAAAATTCTTTGCTGACCCAAAGAGACACACCCACCAAGGACTCTGAATATAGAAGCCAATACTACAGAAAAGATAAGACAGAATGCTGAAATGCTGACTCCTCCTTTAAGACAACACAGAATATCCTTGGCCTGACTTCTCAGTAAACTCTTCCTGGGCAATCTCAATCCTATGGTTTCAGTCACTTTCTAAATACTGAAGAATCCTAAATTATATTCCTGTTCCTTAACTATCTTCTTGGAGAAGGCAATGGCACCCCACTCCAGTACTCTTGCCTGGAAAATCCCATGGACGGAGGAGCCTGGTAGGCTGCAGTCCATGGGGTCGCTAAGTCGGACACAACTGAGCAACTTCACTTTCACTTTTCACTTTCATGCATTGGAGAAGGAAATGGCAACCCACTCCAGTGTTCTTGCCTGGAGAATCCCAGGGACAGGGGAGCCTGGTGGGCTGCCATCTATGGGGTCGCACAGAGTCGGACATGACTGAAGCGACTTAGCAGCAGCAGCAGCAACCATCTTCTAAACTATAGGATTTATTACCCTATATTTTTAAAAGGCACCTTAAATTCAAGATATTCAGAGATGTTATCACCACACACACATACCTCCAACTTCCACCCTAGCCTCAGAAAAGCCGGTTTCTTCTCCCTATAATCTGTTTTTGTGAACAGCAGCAGCAACCATGCAGTCACTGACTAGGTATGAGGTTTCTCCCTGATTCCACAAATACAATCAGGCACAAAGGCTGCGTAGTGAACACATCTTGTGCTTTTTTTCTTCTCAAATGTCATTTCTACACCTCAGTTCAAACTTCTTGTTATCAATCTAAAGTAAGAAATTTCTCCACTTAAAACCTTGTCCTCCATCCATCCTCAATTGTCTTGCTCTTCAATGGCCCCCCGAGTCCACGTCTAGTGGTGTCTCTGAAAACTGAATAGTGTAAGGACATCTTTCAAAAGGAAAAAGAAATAAGTCTCATGGACCTACCCAGTTTCTGACAAATTTAAGTAGGCATAAATATTAATAAATTATAAATAAACTCCGTATTTTTATAACTCTTAAATTATAAAGCCAACAAATTCACAAATAAAGTGAACAGTAATTTAATGTGACAAATAATGCTTTGCTGAAATTAAACCACTGCTAACAACATGAAGATGGTGCAGGCGTCTCTGATTCTGGCACCAGGAGCAGTGACAGAAATAATTTCTTCCATAACTTGTTTTTCTATAGCAAGTATCAAAAAGTCCTTCCATCTCTGTGAGCCATCTATGGTTTGTACCTACGGTTTATTCTGTTTCTCCTATGACATGTCTGTTTCTCCAATCTAGCTGTAAGCCCTGTGAGGATAAAAAATCTATTTCATTCATCTCCCCATATTACTAATGCCTATCATTATGCAAACAGAGAATATATATATATAAGCTAAGCTAAGTGAAGTTGCTCAGTCATGTCCGACTCTTTGCAACCCCATGGGCTGCAGCCTACCAGAATTCTCCATCTATGGGATTTTCCAGGCAAGAGTACTGGAGTGGGGTGCCGTTTCCTTCTCCAGGGGATCTTCCCAACCCAGGGACTGAACCCGGGTCTCCGGCATTGTAGGCAGACGCTTTACCAACTGAGCCACCAAGGAAGCCTGAGGATATATATATAAACATTTATAAATAAGCAAAGGAAAAGTTCTAAACAGAGGGAGGGACTTTACTGTCCTCTCATTGAAAAATGCAGAGGAAATTTGATCCAGACAGTCAAATCACCATCATAACTATAGCTTCACTTCTCTGCCATCCTCTTGGTTCTGTCTGTTCCATGAGGAGGTTCATCCTCAGGCCACTCCAAAACTTGGCAATAAAATCAGTTCCAGCCATTCTATACCTCACAACTTCATATGACACTACCCAGAAAGAGAGAAGGAACAGAAGGGAGCTTTCCCTTCCCAGGAGCACACACTGGCACTGGGTGTGGCTGTGTGGGCAGAAACCGAAGTGTGGGTATGGAGGTTAAATCAGGTCAAACTACTCAAGGTATCCTGGAGCACGGAACGAGATTAATTCATCTGAATGCAAAGAGTTGAAAATGAAGGATAAGTGCAGCCTATCACTGAAGAAAGCAAGAGGGAATGAATGCTAGGAAGGGAATCAGCAAATGTCCACTTCTAGAACTCCAGACAAGTTTACGATAATAATAGTAACAATAATACTGCTTTTCTTCACCAAACCCTCTATGTTGTATTTTAAAAAACAAAACAAAAACCATACTTATTTTTTTTTAATATTTATGAAAGAAGAGTCTTGAAATTAGAACAAATTCACCAAAGGCCCAAATTAATTATTCACAGGATATAGCATGAAATAAGAGTTAAAGAAGAAATGTAAAATTCAAGTTAATCGCAACTTAAGAATAATGCACTCAAGAGACTAGGGAGGTATGAAGCTGCCTTGCAAACTTAGGAGTTCAGAACTCAGGTAAAATCAAAAGACCTAAAGTCAAGTCCTCACTTAGGAATACCTAATAGATCTAGAACAGTCCCTAGAGGACAATATGCTTATAAAACAATTACTACACTGAAATCAATAAGATTTTCTTCTGTAACATGTAATTAGTCTAAAATCTCAAAGCTCTGAAAAATATATACCTATATGGAATCCCATTCAAAAACCTCTGGGCTAAAAAATAAAGACAAAACAAAAAACTCTAGCTTCTAGCAAACAAATTTTCCTTAACATATCAAATACAAGACCGAAATGCAAATTACATGTGGATAGCTAACAGTATGTGAACCGTGAACTTCCAGATGCTCAAGCTGGATTTAGAAAAGGCAGAGGAACCAGAGTTTGGATTACCAACATCTGCTGGATCATCGAAAAAGCAAGAGAGTTTCAGAAAAACATCTACTTTTGCTTTACTGACTACATCAAAGCGTTTGACTGTGTGGATCACAACAAACTGTGGAAAATTCTTAAAAGACCTGGGAACACCAGACCACCTGTCCTGCCTCCTGAGACATCTGTATGCAGGTCAAGAAGCGACAGTTAGAACCAGACACAGAACAACAGACTGGTTCCAAATAGGAAAAGGAGTACGTCAAGGCTGTATATTGTCACCCTGCTTATTTAACTTATACGCAGAGTACATCATGAGAAACGCTGGTGTGAATGAAGCACAAGCTGGAATCAAGATTGCTGGGAGAAATATCAATAACCTCAGATATGCAGATGACACCACCCTATGGCAGAAAGCAAAGAACTGAAGAGCCTCTTAATGAAAGTGAAAGAGGAGAGTGAAAAAGTTGGCTTAAAACTCAACATTCAGAAAACTAAGCTCATGGCATCTGGTTCCATCCTGGTCCCATCACATGGCAAATAGATGGGGAAACAGCGGAAACAGTGAGAGACTTTATTTTGGGAGGCCAAAACCACTGCAGATGGTGACTGCAGCCATGAAATTAAAAGATGCTTACTCCTTGGAAGAAAAGCTATGACCAACCTTGACAGCATTATTAAAAAGCAGAGACATGACTTTGCCAACAAAGGTCTGTCTAGTCAAGCCTATGGTTTTTCCAGTAGTCATATATGGATGTGAGAGTTGGACTATAAAGAAAGCTGAGCACCAAAGAATTGATGCTTCTGAACAGTGGTGTTGGAAAGACTCTTGAGAGTCTCTTGGACTGCAAGGAGACCCAACCAGTCCATTGTAAAGGAAATCAGTACTGAATATTCATTGGAAGGACTGATGCTGAAGCTGAAACTCCAATACTTTGGCCACCTGATGTGAAGAACCAACTCATCTGAAAAGACCCTGATGCTGGGAAAAACTGAAGGTGGGAGGAGAAGGGGACGAGAGAGAATGAGATGGCTGGATGGCATCACTGACTCAATGGACATGAGTCTGCGTGAACTCCAGGAGTTGGTGATGGACAGGAAGGCCTGGCGTGCTGCAGTCCATGGGTCGCAAAGAGTCGGGCACGACTGAGCAACTGAACTGAACTGAAATATATGGTATGCCTATATATACAGTATTCCTTTTCTTCTTCTTTAAAAATTTAATCTCCAACAAGTATCTAATCAGTACCTCTCAGATGTACAAATGCTTTGAACTATGACAGACAGAGGAGAAGGCAACGGCACCCCATTCCAGTACTCTTGCCTGGAAAATCCCATGGACAGAGAAGCCTGGTAGGCTGCTGTCCACGGAGTCACGACAAGTTGGACACGACTGAAGCGACTTAGCAGCAGCAGCAGCATGACAGACAGAAGAATAAACAAGATGCAAAACTGACAGTCCTTAAGGAGCTATTTAGAAAAGAAAATACCATAGCAAAAGGTAAAAACATAAGAGTTATAAAGAAATAACATAAAATAAGTTTCAATGAAGGTTAAGAAAACATATCAGCTTGAAAAGCCTGGGCAGGAGCTGCAACTATTCCTGACCAGCAACCAGCTAGTACATGGCACACAGCAGGTTTTCAAAAATTACGAACAAATGAAAGAATAAAGGAATGAGTGAATGAGGGATGAAATGAGAATATTATCTCTAAAGCTGGTTCATTCATGTAACAAATGAACAAGCAACATGGGTTAAATTAAGGGTAGGATTTTAACTTTTAAAAGATGGAAGGAGATGATTTTAGGCCAGCAAAAGGGGAAAAAAGCTACCAAAAGCCACATCATGGAAGAGGGAAGGAGCAGGGCATATTTGGAAAATGAAGAGCAAGCAACAGAGTTTGGCTTAAATATAAAGGGATTTGAGGAAAAGTTGAGGGTGATGAAGGAAGGATGAGAAGATCAAGAAGGTCTTAAATGTTATACTGAGGTGTTCTGTATGTACAAAGTAGCCGTCGAGGATTTCTGAGTTGTTTAAGTACATTAATCTGGTGGTAGCATACAGGATGGTCTTTTGTGCCATTAATGCATACCAAAGGCCAGGCATAAGACTGAATACCTGGAAGCTAGACTAATAGCTAAAACAGCACAAAAGAGGAGAGATACCTTAGAAATTACAAAAGTGGAAGAAACATCTGACAACGGATACAGCATAGAGAGAGCTGAGGGGGAGAAGACAGCCAGTATAACTAGAGTGAGCAAGAATGATAAATTCCACCAACAAAACAAGTGAAATGTGGGGATAGGACAAGTTTTAAGAAAAATAAGTTCAATTACCAGAAGTTCTATCTGAAGTATGTGAAAGATACTCCGGTAGACATGTTTAACAACTTCTTGGCCAGAGACATTATTAATACTCTTTTGCTACCTGAATGTTATTGACCAAGTGTTTCAATATTCACTTACATAACAAACCGCCAGTTACAGGTATTAGGTTCTGCAAAAATCCCCTGATCAATAATGCATTAACAGACAGTTGGAAGCACAGGTCTAAGTTCAGTAAAGACAGCAGAGGTAACGAAGCAGATGTAGGAGTCATCAGCACTGAAGTAAGGCCAGAAACAACGGGAGTAGATGCAAGTGCAAAAGAGATGAACACAGGTCCAGAAGATGTCTCCAGACAGAACTTGGGATACACTTATATGTAAAGAAAAAGAGAAGGAATACTGAGAGAGGAAGGAGAAATAGGAAAGTAGAATGTTACAAAAGTCAAAACAAGAAGGACAAACGGCAACAAATGATGAAGCAAGACAGACACATGGGAAAGATGATAAAAACAAGTATGCTTTAAAGACTGCAACATGATGAGAGGAAGATGTAAGAAATGGATGCACGTGGATTCATGTCCCAGTTCTTTCACTTCCTAGCTTCACTACCCTTTGTAGGGCTTCTCTGGTGGCTCAGACATTTAAGAATCTGCCTGCAATGCAGGAGACCACGGATCAATCCCTGGGTCAGGAAGATCCCTTGGAAAAGGAAATGGCAATCCACTCCAATGTTCTTAGAGGAGCCTGGCGGGCTACAGTCCATAGGGTCGCAGGAATTGGACACGATTGAGTGACTGACACGCACGCATACCTTTTGCACACTGACCTTTCCAAGCCATAGTTTCCCTATACCTGTAAAACTGAAATGCCATGTTGCAATAGAGTCCATGGATGCAACACTACTAGAAAGACAATATTTTATTCAACTCTGAGTTAACTTAAAGAAGATAAAGGCGGTTTTTCATTGATTTTTGTACTTCCTGCCATGCTTTACACTTTAGAAACTAACTTCTATTAAATTTTAAGAGTAATAACAAAACTTTCTATTTTGTACATGGTTGAAAATAAACTTCCCTGGTGGCTCATACGGTAATGAACATGCCTGCAATGCAGGAGATTCAGGTTCAATCCCTGGGTAGGAAAGATCCCCTGGAGAAGGGCAGGGCAACCCATTCCAGTATTCTTGCCTGGAGAATTCCATGAACAGAGGAGCCTGGCAGACTCCAGTCCATGGGGTCGCAAAGAGTCTTACTACTACTGCTGCTGCTGAGTTGCTTCAGTCATGTCCGACTCTGTGCGACCCCATAGACGGCAGCCCACCAGGCTCCCCTGTCCTTGGGATTCTCCAGGCAAGAACGCTGGAGTGGGCTGCCATTTCCTTCTCCAATGCATGAAAGTGAAGAGTGAAAGTGAAGTCGCTCAGTCGTGTCTGACTCTTCTCGACCCCATGGACTGCAGCCTACCAGGCCCCTCCGTCCATGGGATTTTCCAGGCAAGAGTACTGGAGTGGGGTGCCAATGCCTTCTCCGACTTAGTAGTCTAACTACTACTAAGTAAGTGAAAGTCATTCAGTTCTGTCCAACTCTTTGCAACCCCATGGACCACGGAACTCTCTAGGCCAGAATACTGGACTGGGTAGCCTTTCTCTTCCCCAGGGGAACTTCCCAACCCAGGGATCAAACCCAGGTCTCCCACATTGTAGGTGTATTCTTTACCAAATGAGCCACAAGGGAAGCCCCCAAATACTACTACTATATAAAAGAAAAAAAAAGAAAATATTTCCATTTTTGGAGACTGTCTTCCTTTTTGGTTTATTAGCCTCAAACTCTGTCTTTTATGTCTTCCACATCACCAAAGCCTAGTGCTAACAATATAATACATTGTTTTCTGACTAAACTATGTTTTCATTGACCTTGGCTCTCTATTCAATTTCATAAAAGCAAAAATAGAATTGTCAAAATCTTAGTTAAAAAAAAAAAGCTATACACTTTACACTTTAACAATAAATTTCATTGGTTATGGTACTAACTTTCATAAATAAATAAAACATGTCATGGACTAATCAAAAGCTTTTTAAAAACTTTCATTATAAAACACTCTTGGAATATTGTAATAAGCTTGTAAAATTTTCCTAGATGTCTTAGTGAAAATGTTACTGCTTATACTACTCTCAAAGTTAGCATCTAAAATATTTATCAGAAAAAAAATACTTTAGTAGACCCTAGGAGTTTAATGTGCCTTTCCTGGAATAAAGTCAATAGGAGCATAAAAAGAAAACAGCAGAGTCAAAAATCAAAGATCACTAGCATGTCTGCACAACTATACAGAATTGTATTATAAAGGAAAGTCTTGACTAAATGATTTATAACTCCCTACCACACTTGTCACACTGTTCTGAGTAGTGAAAATACTTTTGAAAATAAATTATGAAAACTAAATAAAACATGGACTTATTCTTCATGCTAATGAGAAGAACACAACTGGTTGCACCATAAACAAATTTCTCTGACCTATGTCAACAGGAAAAAAACTATAGTATGATGTAAGATATTAAAGGAAAACAGTTAAGCATGTAAGCATCATCTAGCCCTCATTATTCACTGTCATAAGGTCCTGAAAATAAGATCTTCACCTTATCAGAAAAGCCAACTGACTTGGGCCTCAGTCCCCAAACAGCTGGTTAAAAAGAGAATCCTGTCATGGTAAGTAGAGGGCATCTCTTTCACCAAAGGGCCCCACTCAGCCAATTAATGCATACAAACACCAGACACTGAGGAACTTTGCCACAACAACCTTTGGTTTTTTAGGCAAAAATCCCCTACCAAACAAAACTTAAATGTACAAGAAGCACAAAGTACATAACCTGCGAAGACTACTTGTATTTTATTATATACTCCTTCACTGCTTCCACTTCATTTAAAAAGAGAGAGACAAAAATCCATCCAAAATCCTAATTGTGACCATCTTAAGTCAATGACCTTCATTCCCTTTCCTCTTCTGTCACCCACTTCCTGGATTTCATTACCCTTTAGTGCAGCACTACTTAGCAATCTGAAACCCAATAGCCCCTTTTGTCCCTTCTGTCTTTATCCTTCTAGCTCTCTCACTCCCCAATGCCATTGCTCTTGAATTAAATTGGACCAATTCAATTAAATAGTTGCTAGTTCCTTAACCTTTCCATCTTCCAATCCAAGTTGTTTTGGATTGCCTTCTTTCAGAATCCAACCTAGATCTCACGATCCATCATCATTTCAACTACTTTTCCTGCCAAGACTCCGAAGTGTTCCAAGTCAATTTCTCCTTCCCTTCTACAACATGATCCACTACTCCCCTCAAACTTCCTACCCACCACTTCTTTCCCCACTAACTACTCCTAGCAACAAGCTTGTTTCCTATCTTACCAAGAATACAGAGGCCATAGGCCAAACTATCCCTCCACTGTGTCCCTCATTCAAATTTATCACGGTCAAATCCATTTTTTTCTTCTTACCTTCCTCTATCAGAAAATACTGTGTCCCTTCTCAGATTGAAAGCCAGTTCATACACTTAAGCACTTGACACTCCAGGTTTCTCAGGGACCTTGCTCTCACCAAGTACTTCCTTTCTCTCCCATACCCTTAACCTTAGTCATCCCAGCTGGCTCTTTCCCTTTTAATGCTCTTTCTTTCAGAGTTCCTTCCTTAGCCCTGATATGTTCATTCTGTACAGTCTTCCTGGACCATTTTTTCTATTCTTATGGTTTCTACTAACATGTATAACTGATACTCCTAAATCTAAAATTGAGACCTCCTTGTTAAGAGCCAAACCACCAATTTCAAACACCTACTGATCAGTTCCACCTGGATGTTACACATCAGCTTAAAATAAATATTCATCACTACTCCTTTTTCCCAAAAACATTTCCTCCTCTTAATGATTTACAGTTTCCTAAGCCAGAAATCTGGGAGGCATCACAGATTGCTCTACCTCATAAAAAAGTCACTATGACCTGTTAATTTTACTTGCTAAATCTCTCTAATCCATACCCAGTCTTTCACCCACATCTACCACAATGCAAGCAACTTTCCGTCAACCCCTACTGTTACCTCAATGCAGACAATCATCCCTAAAATATCTGCTCTCTTTACTTCAGTCTCAATCCCCTCTAATTTTCCCCTCCAGTAATGTAAATATAAATTTGATCATATTACTATCTTAAAAAGCTTTAATGGCTCCCAATCACCTTCAGTATGAAATTTCTTTTACATGGGATACAAACATGCTATTTTCCTCTGCCTAGCATGACCTCCTTCTTCTGTTGACCGCCTTCTACTTATCCTATAAAGACTCAGCTTAAGAATTACAAACTCACTCTGACCACACTTCTAGGCTCAGTTAGACTCCCCTCATTTGTTTCCACAGAGTAGTGCAAAGAGAAATGACCAAAAAGGTTTTATTCATTAAAAACATAAAACCTCAGAGTTTATAGCCTCTGAGGGCCACTGAATATCAATTACGTAGAAGTGATTTTACAAAGCCTTAAAGTAGTTTTTAAGACAAAGTAGAAAAATGTATACAAATACAAAAATGTATACAAATAGTCCAGAACAAATTAGAGAATACACCTATGTTTAAAAAAAAGTTACACTGCTGAAACGTGAAAATCGTATTTAAGAAAAATGAGGGGAAAAGGACTATCGCTGTTATTATCTAATTACTCTCTACTATAAAATGACAATGAAATCATAGCCCTTATAAAAATAATTTAATATGCAAATTGTTTTATAAATGAAACCAAAATGGAAAAAACTATGTAGAATGTCCAAAGATAAGAAAAAAGTATCAGTAAGTAAGACATTATCCTTTATCAACACTCTTTTCTTCTGTTTTTCTAACAGATTTGAAATCTTAAAAAAATGCAGCTCATTATTAAAAAAGTAGAACCAATCACTATGGCTAAAAAGGTAGAAATTATTAAAGACTAAACAAAGAATGTCTTACATCATTCTACCTTGTTTAAAAAGTAATGCGAAAGGAGACAACCCTTCCAGAGTACATATGCAGTCATATCTGTATTAAGTTCCTGAGTAGGCTTCCACATAGGTCAAAATGACAATTTTTCAGGTAATGTTTGTGAAGACACCAGGAGAATGTTAACCAGCAAACCAGTATACAGATAGAAAAGCTTCTTATACCTAGAAAGGCTTTGCATTAGGGTCCACCAAACACACCTCCCCCACTGCTCCCCTCCAAAAATAAATAAATAACACTAAAAACTCACCAGTTCCCTTTAAGAACAAAAGCCAAATACGCATCCCTATCAAATTACCAGGGAAAAATGAATTCAACCAAAATATTTCTGGAAAGTCAAGCCTCGCTCCTAAAAAACCATCACCATTAGGTTAATTACTTCAGTCTTGTTTCACACTTGTGACACAAGTAAGGTTATTTTTCAATTCCTAAAGAACTGTCCTAAGGACAGGACTGAGTGACTGGACTGAACTGACTGAAGCTTATTAGAAGTGCCACAGGTTAAAGAGTCAAAGTTCTTGCATCCATGAAGCATGTACTGTATACAAAATTATGTATCAGAGATAATCACATCAAAAATTACTTTTGTGATAACCTCACAGAGTAGGTGCAATTACTAAATACCTTTTTAGTCAAGGTTCAAGTAAAAAAGCTAATGAGATTTATTGAAAGTTCCTAGGTTAGAAATGCACTGAGTTTCAGAACTTTGTAAATTACTGTGTGGAGCTCTGAATGCATTTTCCAATAGAAATAATGTAATAAATGGCAATTCAATCTCCAAAGCCCACAAAGGCCTATGATTACAGAGGAATCACTACTTCTGTATGTTATTATAAGAACTGGGAATGGCCAGTTCTATAAATTATTGTTAAAATTACAAAATAGGATTTGACATTTTTAAATGAGAGCATTTCCTTGTAATCAGAATAGCCTATTTCTGTAAAAATACTTAAAACAGCCATATTCTTTAAAACTCATATTTATAACTTTCAACAGATCACATAGAGAAAATAATGAAAATCGATATTAAAACAAACTATTAACTATCTGAAATAAAACTTGTCATAATATTCATCTTTCCAAAAGTGGCACATCTGGTTTTCATCATCGGGTAGGTAATATTTTCTTACTTTATTAAAAAATTACTAAATGGAGTTTGTTGGAGAATAATGAGACCAAAGTACATAAAAATTAAGGTTCCTAAGATTCCTAAAATTCAAACTTTATTGGGCAAGTTCTAACTATGAAATCGCTGGTATATACCAAACTATATTAAATAGGACTAAGTGTAAAATAACTGCTTTAACAGAACTATCTTATTTCAGAAATGGGAAAAGAAATTGAGTAGCATCTTTAAAAAGTTTAAGAGACATAAAATGACATCTTAAGAGAAAAAGTTAATAGTGACTAAAAGTTAATAATTTCAATTCAGGAAATACTCGGAGAATTTAACTTGTATATATTATTAACTTGAGCCTTTTTAATAATATGCTTTTCCCCCGTGAAAGCTTTCTCATCATAATCTAATAAACCCATTCTTTAACTCTATTTTACATCTGAAAGAAAACTGAAGCTGAAAATGGTTAAGATGTCTCGCGAGCACTTAAGTTCAGGTGTATTCTATTTGACTCTAAGCCCAAACTTCTCAGTACATTGTTGCTCATAACAAGGCTTAACATGGTCATTGTGGCTCTTCACTGTTTGTCCTAAGTCAAGTGTTTCTGGATAATTCATTAGTACTTCATGATATTAATAAAGAGTTAAACTGCATGACACTTACCAAGCAGGAAAAAAAACTACTTTCAATTGAGTGACATATACCAGAAAGCTGAGGAGCACACGTTGTACCACAACTATGATGATTAGTTTTTAGAAGCAACGAACCTAAATTTCTGAATCTGACTTAACCAATTTCGTGTTTGAAAAAGGCCAGAAAAGAGAAGGGTACCATACACTTAGCTGAATTTGCTGAATCGGCTTACTGCACGAACTTCGGTGCTAAATCTGGACAGAACAGTAGCGAAAATCAAAGCGCCTCAGACTTGCCAAAAGAAAACTATAAAACCGCTCGTGAAACAACCCACCGGTTCGCAAATCTGGAAACGTGAGGGCCAAAGGAGAATTAGACAGGACTGGAGGATGGGACTGAAGGACTGGGTCTAAACAGGATCGGCTATTCTCACCGTGCTTTCTCCCGAAGTCGCCCGGAGCTTACCTCCTTGACCGGTGGGAATTTCTTCTTGCATTCCAGCGACAGTGCCCTCAAGTCGCTCTGCATATTCTCCAACAGCTTCTTAACCGCCTCGGGGCTGTTGGTACCAGACATGATCCACCAAGCCCCGTGCCAATTTCTGAGAGGCGCAAACCAACTCTGGCACTTGTCAGTTCCTTGGGGCGACAGACAGCTCCCTTCAGGTGCCTCTGGCCCTAGGGCTGTTGGCCCCTAGGGCTCCACGGGGGCTCGGCCCGGCCTGGGCAGCGAGCCCGAGAGCCCCCCGCGGCCTCCTCGCAACTGCCCCCGCTCTTATCCTAGGGGCCCCCGCAGTCGCCCCGCCCTGCTACGCTCCGCCGGCTCTGGCGGAGAAGCCCACCAGGCGGGCAGGTCCCTCCGGCTGACGCAGGCTCGGCTTACACCGGTTGTCACCAGCCAAGCTGGAGAGAAGCTTCAGCGCTGTTTGCCCAAGACCCCCAGACTCGCCGACGCCATTAGCCGACTCGCCCACAATTCCGAGCGCGGCCGGGACACGTCAGCTACACTTCCGGGCACCGCGGCCACCGCCTCCGCCGTGGCCAATCCGAGCGTGGAGCCGTAGGCAGGGCGTGGCAAAGGGCGTGGTCACGCTCGGGGCGGGCCCAGATCAGGGCTGGGGCGCTTACACGGGCCCAGTTCCCAGCCTCGGAGTCGGCTTAGGGCACAGTTTGCCTCGAGGTTCGCTTGCTTTTTGGTGGCAGGTGTCTGAATAGTGCCCCTGATACTCCTTGTTGCGTCTGTGTTTATGTTTCTATTAAATTGTATTTCGGTGTAAACAGTTTGCTTCCTTTTGGATTCATCCTCATTTGTCCTGTCCCTCATTTTTCCCCCTTCGAATCTCGGAACAAGTGACCCCAAATCAACGCCTACCTTCTGTTAATCCTCCCCTCGACCCCCGACCTAAATTGCAATTCATCCGTAGAATTGTACAAAGCATGCCTTTACATACAAAGTACACTTACTGCGAACGAGTCACTTACCTTCCTAACCTGTAAAATGTAGCATTAAACCGCCCTCTATTCCAAACCCTTTGCTCGTTTTCCATTTTACCCAAAGTAAAAGCCCAAATTCCTCTGTTCACCTTCCTGGAGTGAGTGAAGTCGCTCAGTCGTGTCCGACTCTTTGCAAGCCCCAGGCTCCTCAGTCCATGGAATTTTCCAGGCAAGAGTACTGGCGTGGGTTGTCATTTCCTTCTCCACGGGAGCTTCCCAACCCAGGGATCAAACCCGGGTCTCCCGCACTGCAGGCAAACGCTTTACCGTCTGAGCCACCGGGGAAGCCCTTCACCTATTTAACGCTCTGCGATCTGTCTCGCCTCCTTTACTGCATGTCTGTCTCCTCGTTAAAATGAAAATTCAGAAGCGTTGAATTTTTTTTTTCCCGGTTTTGTTTCCCGCTGTATCTCCAGTGCTTGGCACACAGTAGATGATCAATATTTATTGAATGAACGGATACCCTACTAAAAACAGTGTTTTGATGCTCAAATAATGAACCCACATAAAAGCCTTCGGTTAGGTTTGAAGTGCATGTGAGGGAAAGACAAACAGAAAAGGAAGCTGTGCTTCTCTGAAGATCCAGTTGTGTGTGTAAGAAAACTTGCTTTGCTTCTCTGAAGATCCAGTAGAGTGTGTGTGTGTGTGTGTGTGTATAGGGAAGTTTGCTTTGCTTCTCTGACTGGCAAGTGCTTTTAAAGGGAAGTTTCTAAGTGGGTATAGGCAGAGGGAAGGGTCTTCTCTGAAGATCCAGTTTTGTAAAAAAGCTTCCTTTGCTTCTCTGAAGATCAAGTAGAGTTTGTGTGTGTGTAGGGAAGTGTGCTTTGCTTCTCTGGCAACCAGTGGGCAAGTGCTTTTAAAGGGAAGTTTCTAGGTGGGTATAGGCAGAGGGAGGGGTCTTCTCTGAAGATCCAGTTGTGGGTGTAAGAAAGCTTGCTTTGCTTCTCTGAAGATCCAGTAGTGTGTGTGTGTGTGTGTGTGTGTGTGTGTGTAGGAAAGTTTGCTTTGCTTCTCTGACAACCAGTGGGCAAGTGCTTTTAAAGGGAAGTTTCTAGGTGGGTATAGGTAGGCAGAGGGAGGGGTTGCCATGTAGAAACAGAACAGTCAGGTCTTCAGGTCAGTATATTTTTGCCCAAGACATTTCACACTTGCTGAGTAGGGCGCAAAGAAAGGTTAGAGGGAAGTTTGAAAGAGGATAAAGGTAGATGAAGAAATGAACACCTTCAGACAACTGAGCTGATGACACCTTTATAGCACAGAACACAGGGACTTATGAAATTGTCAGTGGGTAGCAATGTTGGTTAGGCAATGCTGGTTGTAAAATAAGATCTTGCGCCACAAGTAATTCATAAACCAAATATTTTTTTTCTGTTTTTTTCCTTTCTAAGATGAAGCAAAGCAAGTGTAGATGAAGGTGGTAGATGTGGTAAAAGTAATCATTTGTGCCTATTACATCACTTCTGGGAAATTTGACAGCTGTACTAAAAGATATGAGTTTAGCAAATAAAAACAAAAACTTTGGCAGAAAATGGGACTATGTAGCAGACATTATTTTTGAGGTTCTAGGGAGGTTTTAAAAATGAGCTTCTAAAAACTGGCTAGTAATCTAGGATCAAGATCCTGTCCAGTGCCTTTCCCTATGTAGTCAAATTTCTATTGAAATTTAATTTTTTCATTGTTAGTTACTTTGGCATGACTGACTCAAAATCAATCTTCTTAGAGTCTTTTACATCTATTAATGTTGGGGAATGCAATTGGAATTCATTCATTAAAGCAACCCATAATGATTTGATATGCCAAAATTTTCTTACTGTACAACAATTACCTATAGCCAGTCTTCTGTAAATTTCTTTTATAATAAAAAAAATGAAAAATGTTTTACACATACATATGCCCAGAGAAGTTGTGCTGCCCTGGGAACAATGCATAGCTTTATGGCAAAACCAGGCAAGTTAGCAGAGCTAAAAATAGTATTTGATTTCACAAGTTAAGAAATCAGATAAACTCAGGAGTTAGCATTGCAAAAACAGAATCATTTCTCTTTAGTACCAAAATATTTCAAATATGTATTATCGTTTTCAAGTATCTCAAGTTCAGTTCAGTCGCTCTGTCGTGGCCTACCCTTTGCAACCCCATGAACAGCGGCACACCAGGCCTCCCCGTCCATCACCAATCCTTGAGTTCACCCAAACTCATGTCCATTGAGTTGGTGATGCCTTCCAACCATCTCATCCTCTGTCATCCCCTTCTCCTCCTGCCCTCAATCTTTCCCAGCATCAGGGTCTTTTCAAATGAGTCAGCTCTTCACATGAGGTGGCCAAAGTATTGGAGTTTCAGCTTCAACATCAGTCCTTCCAATGAACACCCAGGACTGATCTCCTTTAGGATGGACTGGTTGGATCTCCTTGCAGTCCAAGGGACTCTCAAGAGTCTTCTCCAACACCACAGTTCAAAAGCATCAATTCTTCGGTGCTCAGCTTTCTTTATGGTCCAACTCTCACATCCATACATGACTACTGGAAAAACCATAGCCTTGACTAGACGGACCTTTGTTGACAAAGTAATGTCTCTGCCTTTTAACATGCTGTCTAGTGCTGGGGTCCAGCCCCGGTGGATCCAGGGAATTCGAGGCGGGGACAGCATCGTCGAGGATCAGGAAACAATTGCTTAATTAAATGTTAATTAAGGATATAAAGAGTGGTTAAATAAGGATGGCTCAGTGAGGAAATTCAGTGGAGAAAAGAGGCTGAAATAAGGATAGCTCAGTGAGGAAATTAAGTGGAGAAAAGAGGCTGAATAATTCAGCCAGAAGGTGAGAGAAAGAACGACATGGGGAGACCAAGTTTCCGTGAACAAGGCCCGCACTTTATTTTCCAAAGTCGTTTTTATACCTTAAGTTATGCATAGAGGATAATGGGGGAAGGGGTAGAGTCATGCAGTAAGCCAGGCTTTATTCCTGCAAACTTATCATATGCAAAAGTTTAGGTCATTTGCATCATCTTCTGGCCCAGAGGCCTGTTAACATTTTAAGACCCTTTCTTCAGAAAACTTATTTTTCTCTAAAGGTGATTAGTCAGGTGCCACCCTCCAAAAGCATTAGATTAAGTTGCATTCCTATAGGGCAAAGGTGTGGTGGGCTACAACAAGAAAAAGAATTAACTCAAGGGTCCAAGGTTACAAACACTGCCAGGGACACAGCAGGTAAAGGATATGGAGACTTAGCAGCAAACATTGGCCCAACAAGTGAAAAACCCTTCACCAATACAATTTCTAATCAATCTTTTAACTGCTCAAAAGAATCTGTATTTAGACAGTTTAGAACATCTCATGCCTCTCACAGTTGGGAGGCTCTGATGTGGCCGGAAAAACCTATTCAGGCAGGCTAGAGGACTTCCAAAGGAGTTTGTAGGTTGAAACACTATCGGACCCAGGAACTTTATTAACTGGAGCTGTAAGTTAACTCTTTTTTTCAGAGAGAGGTAGTGGGCGACAGCCCCCTGTAAAGTCAGAGGTGTAGGTGAGAGCACAAAGAAATAAAGTAGGCAGACTCTGGTTTTGAGGGTAGATGCTCGAGAATTTCCAGGGGGACTCCTGAGGCTCGATCCCGCCTTTGCGTATGCCAAGCCTCCTTCCTCATGACCTTTGCCACAGGTGGAGTTCCTCACACTGGCTCCCGGCAGTGATAGAATTCCAGCTGAGCTATTCCAGATCCTGAAAGATGATGCTGTGAAAGTGCTGCACTCAATATGCAATATGCCGGGAGATGGCTCCCGGCAGTCTAGGTTGGTCATAACTATCCTTCCAAGGAATAAGCATCTTTTAATTTCACGGCTGCAATCACTATCTCAAGTAGAACTTTTAAAATTGCAGCACACCTGTAATGTAGGAATGAGTGTAATGTGCCTACAAAATCTGTCTTCACTGAAAATTACACTAATAAATTACTGATAAATTAAACCTTTTATTACATAAATAATGCTTTCATAGCATTATCAACTAGTTGCTAAGCCTCAGGCTCTCAAGTCAAAAAGCCCTCTGTTTGAATCTCTGCCCTGTCACTTCTTGGGTAACTTCAGCAAATTACTTAACCTCTCTAATTTTCAGTTTCCACTTCTTTAAACAAAGAAATACAAGTGATTTCCTCATTGAGTAGTTATAATATCTAAATGAGACATTGCAGGTAACGTACAATACCCATTACTCATTAAATGTTTTAAATAGTAGAAAAAGGTAACCTTGAGATTATTATTAATGCTGTCTTTTATTAACTTCTGAATAGAATTGAATATGAACTAGTTCTAACCTTCCAGATGAAAATTAGGAAATCCATCTTTTTTTGAACATTTATTATCAATCTTCTAGAAAAGTAACCTCAGTTCAGTTCAGTTGCTCAGTCATGTCCGACTCTTTGCAACCCCATGAATCACAGCACACCAGGCCTCCCTGTCCATCACCAACTCTTGGAGTTTACCCAAACTCATGTCCATCTAGTTGGTGATGCCATCCAGCCATCTCATCCTCTGTCATCCCCTTCTCCTCCTGGCCCCAATCCCTCCCAACATCAGGGTCTTTTCAAATGAGTCAACTCTTCACATGAGGTGGCCAAAGTACTGGAGTTTCAGCCTTAGCATCAGTCCTTCCAATGAACACCCAGGACTGATCTCCTTTAGGATGGACTGGTTGGACTTCCCTGCAGTCTAAGGGACTCTCAAGAGTCTTCTCCAACACCACAGTTCAAAAGCATCAATTCTTTGGTGCTCAGCTTTCTTCACAGTCCAACTCTCACATCCATACATGACCACTGGAAAAACCGTAGCCTTGACTAGACGGACCTCTTTTGGCAAAGTAACGACTCTACTTTTGAATATGCTATCTAGGTTGGTCATAACTTTCCTTCCAAGGAGTAAGCGTCTGTTAATTTCATGGCTGCAGTCAACATCTGCAATGATTTGGGAGCCCCCCAAAATAAGGTCTGACACTGTTTCCACTGTTTCCCCATCTATTTCCCATAAAGGGATGGGACTGGATGCCATGATCTTTGTTTTCTGAATGTTGAGCTTTAAGCCAACTTTTTCACTCTCCTCTTTCACTTTCATCAAAAGGCTTTTTAGTTCCTCTTCACTTTCTGCCATAAGGGTGGTGTCATCTGCATATCTGAGGTGATTGATATTTGTCCCAGAAATCTTGATTCCAGCTTGTGCTTCTTCCAGCCCAGCGTTTCTCATGATGTACTCTGTATATAAGCTAAATAAGCAAGGTGACAGTATACAGCCTTGACGTACTCTTTTCCTATTTGGAACCAGTCTGTTGTTCCATGTCCAGTTCTAACTGTTGCTTCCTGACATGCATATAGGTTTCTCAAGAGGCAGCTCAGATGGCCTGATATTCCCATGTCTCTCAGATTTTTCCACCATTTATTGTGATCCACACAGTCAAAGGCTTTGGCATAGTCAATAAAGCAGAAATAGATGTTTTTCTGGAACTCTTTTGCTTTTTTGATGATCCAGCAGAAGTTTACAATTTGATCTCTGGTTCCTCTGCCTTTTCTAAAACCAGCTTGAACATCCGGAAGTTCACGGTTCACGTATTGCTGAAGCCTGGCTTGGAGAATTTTGAGCATTACTTAACTAGCGTGTGAGATGAATGCAATTTTGCAGTAGTTAGAGCATTCTTTTGCATTGCCTCTCTTTGGGACTGGAATGAAAACTGACCTTTTCCAGTCCTGTGGCCACTGCTGAGTCTTCCAAAGTTGCTGGCATATTGAGTGCAGCACTTTCACAGCATCAAGTAACCTAACAGTGAGCAAATGAGCATGTATTCATGTACAACAAGAAAACTTGTCTACTATCATTTTGAAATATCTGTCTCAGTTTAATGATGAAATGCAAATATGACTCAATTTACCTTTCTAGTTGTTTCAGTTCAGTTCAGTTCAGTCGCTCAGTCCTGTCCAAGTCTTTGCGATCCCATGAATCACAGAACACCTCCATGTCCATCACCAACTCCTGGAGTTAACCCAAACTCATGTGCATCAAGTCCGTGATGCCATCCAGCCATCTCATCTTCTGGTGTTCCCTTCTCCTCCTGTCCTCAATCCTTCCCAGCATCAGGGTCTTTTCCAATGAGTCAAATCTTCGCATGAGGTGGCCAAAATATTGGAGTTTCAGCCTCAGCATTTGAGGTTATCTAGTTGTTTAATCCCTGAGATTTTGCCATCATTCATTTTATCTACGCTTGGACTTTTCTTTCCCTTGTGGCTCAGCTGGTAAAGAATCCACCTGCAATGAGGGAGACCTGGGTTTGATTCCTGGGTTGGGAAGATCCCCTGGAGCAGGGAAAGGCTTCCCACTCCAGTATTCTGGCCTAGAGAATTCCATGGACTATATAGTCCATGGGGCTACAAAGAATCGGACATGACTGAGCGGCTTTCAGTTTCTTCACCTACTGCTTAAATATTAATATTTCCAAGGATTTTATTCCCTTCTCTCTTTTATTAATTTTTCCTCTCAGAGTGATCTTATGCACACCACTGACCTCAATTACTACCAATCCATTGGTATCACCCTGTATAACCTACATTTTGACAAATATCAATAGAATGTTCATATTAATAGAAATACTATAATAGACACACCAGTTAAATTTACTTATCTACAGGATACAGAAAGGAATATAGTTGTAATATCAGCTAAGATATGAACATGAAACCTTCTAAACCTTCCAACTCAGACCTTCTGGAATATACAACATCAGAACTCCTGGAAATTTTACTTTCCCTTCTAGTCCTAGCCTTATATACATAAAACTAGATGGTCCTATACATAGCCTTATGTGGAGACCACCTCATTGAGGCAAGGAAAGTCATTAGTCTCAGAATTATACAGTGTACAACATTACAGCTAAGATGCAATACAAAGGATATTCAGACATAAATGAGAAAAGGAAAGATATACCTATTTGAATGCAGAGTTCCAAAGAATAGCAAGAAGAGATAAGAAAGTTTTCCTCAGTGGTCAGTGCAAAAAATAGAGGAAAACAATAGAGTGGGAACAACTAGAGATGTCTTCAAGAAAATTAGAGGTACCAAGGGAATATTTCATACAAGGATGGGCTCAATAAGGGCAGAAATGGTATGGACCTAACAGAAGCAGAAGATATTAAGAAGAGGTGGCAAGAATACACAGAAGAACTACGCAAAAAAGATATTCATGACCCAGATAATCACGATGGTGTGATCACTCACCTAGAGACAGACATCCTGGAATGCAAAGTCAAGTGGGCCTTAGAAAGCATCACTATGAACAAAGGTAGTGGAGGTGATGGAATTCCAGTTGAGCTATTTCAAATCCTAAAAGATGATGCTGTTAAAGTGCTGCACTCAATATGCCAGCAAATTTGGAAAACTCAGCAGTGGCCACAGGACTGGAAAAGTTCAGTTTTCATTCCAAGTCCAAAGAAAGGCAATGCCAAAGAATGCTCTAACTACTGCACAATTGCACTCATCTCACATGTTAGCAAAGTAATGCTCAAAATTCTCCAAGCCAGGTTTCAACGTTACATGAACTGTGAACTTCCAGATGTTCAAGTTGTATTTAGAAAAAGCAGAGGAACCAGCCGTCAAATGGCCAACATCTGTTGGATCATCGAAAAAGTAACAGAGTTCCAGAAAAACATCTATTTCTGCTTTATTGACTATGCCAAAGCCTTTGAATGTGTAGATCACCACAAACTGTGGAAAATTCTTAAAAAGATAGGAATACCAGACCACCTGAGCGGCCTCCTGAGTAATCTGTATGCAGGTCAAGAAGCAACAGTTAGAACTGGACATGGAACAACAGACTGGTTCCAAATAAGGAAAGGAGTACGTTGAGGCTGTATATTGTCACCCTGCTTATTTAACTTATATGCAGAGTACGTCATGAGAAATGCTGGGCTGGAAGAAGCACAAGCTGGAATCAAGATTGCTGGGAGAAATATCAATCACCTCAGATATGCAGATGACACCACCCTTATGGCGGAAAGCAAAGAACTAAAGAGCCTTTTGATGAAAGTGAAAGAGGAGAGTGAAAAAGTTGGCTTAAAACTCAACATTCAGAAAACGAAGATCATGGCATCTGGTCCCATCACTCGTGGCAAATAGATGGGGAAACAGTGGAAACAGTGGCAGACTTTATTTGGGGGAGCTCCCAAATCACTGCAGATGTTGACTGCAGCCATGAAATTAAAAGATGCTTTTTTCTTGGTAGAAAAGTTATGACCAACCTAGATAGCATATCAAAAAGCGGAGACATTACTTTACCAACAAAGGGCCGTCTAGTCGAAGCTATGGTTTTTCCAGTAGTCATGTATGGATGCGAGAGTTGGACCATAAAGAAAGTTAAGCGCCGAAGAATTGATGTTTTTGAACTCTCTGAGAGTCCCTTGGACTGCAAGGAGATCAACCAGTCCATCCTAAAGGAAATCAGTCCTGAACTTTCATTGGAAGGACTGATGTTGAAGCTGAAACTCCCAATACTTTGGCTACCTGGTGTGAAGAATTGACTCATTTGAAAAGATACTGATGCTGGGAAAGATTGAAGGCGGGAAGAGAAGGGGATGACAGAGCATGAGATGGTTGGATGGCATCACCAGCTCAATGGACATGAGTTTGAGTGAACTCCGGGAGTTGGTGATGGACAGGGAGGCCTGGCATGCTGTAGTCCATGGAATCACAAAGTCGGACACAACTGAGCCAGTGAACTGAACTGATAGTCTCAGCTTCCCTAGGGTAACACAGGCTAGTCCAAGTGTGTTCTTAAAGTTGGTGCTATGGAAATAAACCAAGAAATTGTTATTCAGATCTCTCTGAAACTCATGATATCAAGCCCTTATTTTCCAAATTTGTAACTCCAGAGCTCTTTTGTGAGATCTAGATATGAACACTCCACCTCCTGCTTGACATCTTTACCTGGAAGTTTCACTGGCACCTAATACTCTGCCCCAGAAAGGCACTGATCCTTTTCATACATCACCATTCTCAATGAAGGGCAATACCATCCATCTGGTTACCCAGATGAGGAAACTAAGAATCAAACTTGCCTAATCCTGCTCCCTCACTTACTACACCTAAGCTGAGTTAAATTCTGTTCATTCATCCCCCTTCATAACTTCCCAGTTCACTGTTCACCCCATCATAATCTTTCAATGATTCAAAACAGTTTCCAAAATATAATCCTGCCTTTTGTGCATTTTCAGCGTATTTCCACATTGATCCTAGGGGCTTCTCTCTGAAATGAAAATGTCAATCCCTTTTATGATTATTGTTTTAGATTAAAGTCCAAACTCCTTTCCGTGGTGTACTAGGTTCGATTATTTTTAGATACTTCATTATTTTAGATATTAGATATTTTTAGATAGGCAGTGGGGGTTCAAAGAACAGTGCATGAGAAAATAAGAGAGAAAGGATTTTCAACCACAAAGCCAGGCTATGGGAATAGATGAAAGGCTTAGTTTCACGGAACCTAGAATGTCATTTGAAAACTCAAAAGACTTTTGGCATCTGCAACTGCTTAATCTCAGCAGCAGATGTATCTTGTTTCCTTTTTCTAGAATGCTTAAGTATTATCCAGACACATCTACTCTATGTTTCTGCTAATATTTCTCCTGCCTCTTTCAACCAATTACCTCACTCCAATTCTACACATCAATGAGATTCTTTTTTCTTACAGCTTTTGCTTCCTTGCATCTTCTGCTGTCTCATGATTTCTGCTGCTTTTCTTATTCTCTGTGTCTCTTTAGCTTCTGTCTCACTATACACTATCATCAAATACATACTTTTTCTTTATGTGTCACAGTTATATTTCTAAAGAGAAAGAATCTATGTGGTTCTGCAAAGCATATATGCATGGTATGTTCTGATTCTGCTGTGTTTTTTGCTGGGACCACCTCCTAAGTCACCGAAAAGAATACAGATTCACTGTTTTTGGAGCAGGAGATGTATCTAATTCACACATGCACCTGTGGTCAAGGGTGATTGATTTATGTGGTCAGAGTAAGGGGCTCATGTGGTACAGAATATGGACATCTGTGTTGAATAAAATGTATGAGAGATCTGTTAGTTGAATGGATTAACAAGAAATTTTATTTGCAAATTTTATTTGCAAATGTTTAAGTGCTTTCCAAAACACCAATACTTTGGCTACTTGATGCAAAGAGCCAACTCATTGGAAAAGACCCTGATGCTGGGAAGGATTCAGCACAGGAGGAATAGGAGGCAACAGAGGATGAGATGGTTGGATGACATCTCCAACTTAATGGACATGACCTTGAGCAAACTTCAGGAGATGGTGAAGGACTGGCTTGCTGCAGTTGATGGGGTTGTAAAGAGTCAGACGTGACTTAGCAGCTGAACAACAAACAGCGCTTTCTTACTCATTTTTATCAGTAATTATATATTAATTATTATCTATAATCTAAAGTGTTTGGAGATTTAAACTTTGTTAAACTCATAAGTTTAGTTTATGCATTTAACAGCTGTTATGATTTTAACTTTAAATTTATTTTAGCTTCTATTATTTTTCCTTGTCATCAATAATTCTCTCTGAATTATTTTTCCTGAAATCAATTCATTTTCACAGTTCTTTTTAAAGAATTTTACTTAGTCCAGAAATAATTAGTCCTTAACACCTCTTGGTACATACTGTCCATGTATTTCTTAATGTATATTCTCAAAGAATCCTTTAAGCTTTAATTTTCAGAATTAAAAAGTATAGAATATATTATGTAGAAATTTAAAATATAGGCATATTAGAATAGTGCCCGATTGTCAGTCCCTGTATGTAGGAGCTTTGTCTGCCCACATGGGTGAACAACCAGTTCCACTGACTGGAACTTCCTGGAGTCCATTGTCTCCCCTGAATAGTAATGTCATCTCTTGTTTGTTAATCTGTTCTTGAATATCAAATGCCACCTCTCTGTCTAGACTTCTTCCTATGGCCTCTTCTCTAGCCCATTCTTCCCACCTCTCAACCTACTACTTTTTTATCAAATGGGCACATATGGTTTCACACTCCCATCCTTCCTGATTAGCCCTAACTCATTGCAGTTAACACATCTGTGTCCAGCTGAAAATGTGTTTTAGAGTTAGAAGACATGTCCCATAGGAGACTGTATTGATTTAGGTCAATATTTTCTAATTGAGAAAATCAGGAGAGAGGTGATCCATGCAAAGCAGCATCCAGATTGTCTTTAAAAGTCTTCCTCTAAGCCTGAAGAGAAATAACAGTTACCATATCTAGAGGAACTGTGTGGGAAGCTCTATAACAAATGCGTTTACTTTCAGACCCACTAAGTTCTTTTGCTCACTTTAATATCAAAGTAAACAATATAATCTCTCTTGAAATTTTTGAAGTGCTCAACAGCAATAAATTGGCTGTGTGGTCTAACACACAGCATGTTATTCATATTCAGCCCCCAAAACAATGAAATAAATAAATGAAAACAACCAAATGAATTTATTTCTTATCATGTGAATATAAACTGATGAGAGAATTAAATCTCTTGGATCCATAACAATAAGTCTAACTTGTAAAATAAATACATGTATTTACTATCTGTTTACTTTAAACTTTGCAGAAGAATCCTGTGATTAAGAATTACTGTTTCTATTTCACAGATGAAGAAACCGGACTCAAGGAAGCCCAGTTCAGTTACTGTGTGGATGTGCTCAGTTGCTCAGCCGTGTTCGACACTTCGGGACCCCTTGGACTGTAGCCCGCCAGGCTTCTCTGTCTATAGCATTTTCCAGGCAAAAATACTGGAGTGGGTTGCTATTTCCCTCTCCAGGGGATCTTCCCAACCCAGAGATCAAACCCACATCTCTCACGTCGCCTTCATTGGCAGGTGGATTTTTTACCACTGCACCACCAGGGAAGCCCAGAGAATAACATAGTTCCATCTGACTATGAGCTTATTTTTCTGTCTCCCTGCTCTACTACAAGGTCGTTGATGGAAAGTCCCTTGTATTAGTCATTGCTATGCTCCTGGCAACTGGCATATATATACTAATCTTCAATAAATATTCATTCTGGTTACCGGGATTCTTGTCCTCTATAACAGAGGAACAAAGTACTGAGAAACTTTCCAAAATAAGAATTCAAGCAAAGGAAAACAAAATAAGTGACTAGAGGATACACTGTAGGCAACCTCCGGCTCCCACAGAGAGAACTGGGATGAATCTTGTGGCAGTGAGGGCTGCCCTGTATTAGTACCTGCCACTGTACATCTTCTCCCAAATAGCTGCTTCCTCCCCTCAAGAAATATTCATTGCGTGACTGAATGAATGAGCGATTGAGTGAGTAAAAGAATGCTGCTACTAGGATGAGATTGTTTTCTTCAAAGTTTAAGACCTGACCTGTAAAAATACTTGGCCATTGGAGAAACAACTGTATATGGCATATGGTGTGTGCCAGACATAAATGTCTCAACTCTTTGAAATAAAACTTGAATAACAATCAAGACGCCTTGAGATCAGTGAAAATAATGTAGATTCTTGATCAAGATTTAGATACTCTACAGACAGTCAAAGATGACTTTTGTGGTTCTGGTAATATATATCTGACACTTGGTAAATCTCATAAATTACTGTGTTATATGATTGATGACTTTGCATTTTTAAAATCAGTGTTAGAATTAAAATCATACCAATAGCAGGAATATGAAAACAAACCAATTCATTCACATTCCTACCCTTTGATTAAGTTTTTAGTCTTCATACATTTTTTATAGTTCCTGTCTATGTTAGTGACTAATTTTACCTGGCAGAGCACCAGGTAGGTGAACAGAGGAATCCTCTGTGTACTTTTGATACTAAACTATCTGTTTGCTGAGAAAGTCACTTATTCCATACACTAGGATCTGAAGATCATGCTATTTTGTGGTAGAGTTATTAAATCATTCCAGTTTCAGTTCTGTAGCTTTTTATTCATTTTTCTCACTTGTCTATTTTCATTTAACTTCAGACTACAAAAAATAAAAAAATTAAAAACAACAGAAGAGATGGGGTAATTCAACAGTTCTTGAATCCATAAGTATATTCAAGAAACTCTGTCTATCACCTGCACTTTCCCCTGGCAGTTCTAACTACCTTCTCTCTCCATCTTCTGCCAATTTTCCCATTTCCAGCCCTTGGTACCCCAGAGCATGTTATCTTCTCTGCAGCCAAAAAGAGCAACAGAAAAAGAAAAGGTTTTAAAGACAGGAATTTAATTTTTTTGGTTCCCATCCTCCAACCTCCCTGTTTCCCAGTTGCCTGCTCTTTGTCTGACTCTACCATTAACCACACTGACATCTAGAAGCCCCATGAATCATCAGTATTACTTGGCCAACAAAGGTCCCTCTAGTCAAGGCAATGGTTTTTCCAGTAGTCGTATATCGATGTGAGAGTTGGACTGTGATGAAAGCTGAGCGCTGAAGAATTGATGCTTTTGAACTGTGGTGTCGGAGAAGACTCTTTAGAGTCCCTTGGACTGCAAGGAGATCCAGCCAGTCCATCCTAAAGGAGATCAGTCCTGGGTATTCATTGGAAGTTCTGATGCTGAAGCTGAAGCTACAATACTTTGGCCACCTGATGTGAAGAGCTGTCTCATTGGAAAAGACCCTGATGCTGGGAAAGATTGAGGGTAGGAGGAGAAGGTGACGACAGAGGATGAGATGGTTGGATGGCATCACCGACTCAATGGACATGGGTTTTGTAGACTCCGGCAGTTGGTGGTGGATAGGGAGGCCTCTTTCGTGTCGCAAAGAGTCGGACACGACTGAGCGACTGAACTGAACTGAACTGACACAATACAACTGCCTCTTTTGCTCCTGACCTGGAGCTCTCTCAGGGCAGAAATACAGCTAAGGGATGGCAATCTTTGAAAACATTGAAAGGCAAATGAACAAACTTAGGGATATCTCTCAACATATAAATATAGTTTAAATATCTATACATCTCTTTATATGCAAATATATATAAAAATCATATACATACTATATAATATATAATTACATAAATGTAGTTTACATATATAAGCAATATATATTCACATATTTATGAATATGTATATTTAGACCATGGACTGCCAGACTGCTTTACAGAATGGGTGAACAAACTCAATTTGTCTCTAGCAGCATATGAGGTTTCCTGTACCTCCACTTTCCTACTACCATTTTCAGTCAGTCAGTCCAGTTGTTCAGTCGTATCCAACTCTTTGTGACCCCATGGACTGCAGCATGCCAGGCTTCCCTGTCCATCACCAACTCCCGGAGATTACTCAAACCCATGTCCATCGAGTAGGTGATGCCATCCAACCATCTCATCCTCTGTCGTCCCCTTATCCTCCTGCCTTCAATCTTTCCCAGCATGAGGGTCTTTTCCAATAAGTCGGCTCTTTGCATCAGGTGGCCAAAGTAATGGAGTTTCAGCTTCAGCATCAATCCTTCCAATGAATATTCAGGGTTCATTTCCTTTAAGATGGACTGGTTGCATCCTAAGGATCCAAGGATGGTCTCCTTGCAGTCCAAAGGACTCTCAAGAGTCTTCTCCAACACCACAGTTCAGAAGCATCAATTCTTTGGCACTAAGCTTTCTTTATAGTCAAACACTCACATCCATACATGACTACCATTTTACATTTACTTTTAACTAATCTGATAGATAGAAAGTTTTATTTCACTGACTTTTGTATGTATCTACTTTCTAATGACTTCATGTATCTCTTCGTGTGCATGTCAGACATGAGGTATCCTTTTCTGAGAGTTTGCCCCTGTTTCCATTGGGTTTCTCTGTCAATATTGACTTGGAGGTGTTTCTGATATATTTGACATATCAGCACCTCATCAGTATCACATAATATTTAATGCTTTCCCCTAATTTGCTAGATGCTTATTAACTTTGTTCACAACGTCCTTCATTGAAAAGAAATCTATAATTTTGATGAAGTCACACTGTCCAGGTCTTAGAACAGGGGATTTCATTATTTTTTCTCATCATTTCTTCATCTTCAGGATTGTGCTTTTTGGTAGTCCTTTCAAACCTCTAATTTTATTCAAGTTGTTTAAGCCAGGAGCTTGCATATTGTGGATTTAATTTTATCAGCCTGTGCATGGATTTTGGAATGAGGAACATTCTACCAATTAATATGATTTTGAACAGCCTAAGTTCTGCACAGACCCCATTAACAAACTGATATCTAAACCCTGATACCATGGGGTCATCAGGGTTGGGCCTAAATAATCCTTCCCAATGTTTTCTAATAATATAATTAGATATCCCTATGATTAGAGACTGATTTGTCTGCTTATTTGTCTGCTTATAGCCTTGAATCTTTGAGCAGTCTATTCTGTAGAGATAGAATCTGGGCTATTTTCCACTCTTCTTAGCCCTATGTTTGATCTAGGTTGAATTTTCATTTAATTACAAGTCTTCATTAGCTTTTTAAAACTGTAAATGGGTCCTGGCATCTCTGGGAACCACAAGAAGTTTAGCTAACTAATAAAGGTCTAGAAGCCTTGGAAAATATGTTTCTAAAACGAATTTGAGTTATGTAGAAATTTTCTGTTTTCTCATGGTTCAGGAAAGTCCTTTCTTATTTCATTTAAGGCAGATTGAGACCAATGCTTAAAAATGACTTGCTGGGAATTCCCTGGTATCCCAGTGGTTAGGATTCCATGCTTCCACTTCTAGGGACCCAGGTTTGATCCCTGGTCAGGAAACTAAGATCTTGCAAGCTGTGCAATGTGACAAAAAAAAAAAAAAAAAGACTTGTTGAGGAGGAACAATTGAAGTGCTTCATCTTTCCTTCCTTGAAGTCCACATACCATGGAACTGGGGAGCCAGCAAAGTGGGCAATGTTTGGGGAAGGTGGGTAGATACAAGGAGGGTCAGAGCATGGTGGAGGAGATATGAAGGAGTCTGAAAGAGCAGATAGATAAGGAAAGAAAAAGGCATGTGTGAGAGTCTTTGAGGTTGGAATAGAAGAGGGAGTAATGGCTGAGGAGGACAGGTGACCCTTGAGAGGTTAAATGGCTTCAGATAAAGTTGATTGAGATTGTTGAATGGCCTGATTAAAGTGATATTGAGGAAGTTACTTTTCAGTTTCTTCATACCAAGAGAAATAAGACCATTCCTAGAAGCAGTTTTTGGCCCTTAAGATGCAAGGGCCTCCCATAAATGAACTAGCTTGGGGAGATCCCAGAGAGGGGGCATTGATAGCTCCAAAATATTCTTCATAAAACCTTTTACATTTTTGGAGATCATGTACTGCATTAGTGCCATAGTGATAGAGCATATAGTCAGGAGGAAAGGAGCCTGGTGGAGTGAGAATCACTCATGTGATTAGGCTGGTACTGAAATAAACAAAAAAAGACCTCATGAAAGATCTCTAGGAGAATTCCACTCAGCAGAAAAGAGCCAGGAGGAATTCCACCCAACAGAAAGAGTCAGGAACTGAATCCTCACTCAATTAAAAAAACTAAGATTTCCATCCGGAAAAATTCTCATCCAAATAGAAAAGGGCCAGAGAGAGTTCCTCTCAACGGTTAAATCCGCACTCCAAAAGCGCCAAGCTGCTGCTCTAGAAAAACAATAGAGCAGTTCTTCAAAAAATTGAAAATAGAATTACCATATAACCTAGCAATACCACTTCTGGGAATATATCCAAAAGAATAGAAAGCAGGGTCTCACAGAGATATCTGTGCACTCATCATGTTCATAGAAGGATTATTTATAATAGACAAAATTGTAGAAGAAACCCAAAATGTCCATTGACGTTTGGAATGAAAAATGCATGATTGGATTCACAGGTGAATGAATAAATGAAAAGTAGTTTATACATATGATGGAGTATTATTAGCCTTAAAAACAATCTGACACGTGTGACAACATGGGTGAATCTTGAGGACATTATATTAAGTGAAATAAGCCAATCGTAAAAGAAAAATGCTATATGGTTTCACTTATATGAGGTATCCAGAACAGTCAAACTCATAGAAACAGAAAGTATAATGGCAGTTGCCAGGGGCTGGTGGGGAGGTAAAGTGAGGAGTTAACGGGACTAAAATTTCAGTTTTTCAAGATAAAAAAGTTCTGAAGATTAGATGCACAAAATCCGAGTGCACTTAACACTGCTGAATATTCACTTAAACGGTAATAAAGTTTATGCCATGTATCCTTTGCGCCACGCTAAGTCACTTCAGTCATGTCCAGTTCTGTGTGACCCTGTGGACTATAGCCCACCAGGCTCCTCTGGCCATGGGATTCTCCAAGCAAGAGTGCTGGAGTGGGTTGCCATACCCTCCTCCATGGGATCTCTATTTTATCACAAATTTTAAAAAATTGCTAACGAGTCAAGATAACTTTTTTCCAGGAAGATTCTTTCTCAAACAGAGAAGAATCAGAGCCCCATTAAATAGAACTAAAGTAGCTCCTCACTGTGTTACTACAGAAAAACGTCTGAATGACTAGATTAGGAGTTGTGACTTATCCCTGTATGTTATTAGGCTGCATTGTATCCCTTCAAAATTCATATGTGTAAGTCCTAACCCTCAGGATCACAGAATATCTCAACCATACAGCTGACCATCCAACAACATGAGTTTGAACAGCGTGGGTCCACTTACGGACGAAGTTTTTTCCACAGTAAATATTACAGTGCTACACTATGCAAGGCTGGTTGACTCCACGGACGCAGGCCTATGAATACGGAGGACCCATTCTAATATGCTTTTTCTTTTCTCACACAGATTACTAGGTACTGCAGAAGCATGTAGAATAGTACTGATGAAGATGAGCAAATTTGGGTTTTCCTAATCTTAAAGCAAATACATCTAAATTTTTTCCATTAAGTAAAAAGTTTGCTCTAAGTTTTTCATATTAAACCTTTATCAAGATAAAGGAGCTTCCTTCTAGTTCATTTTAAAAAGATTTTTTAAATGAGCATAAATGGTGATCACTCTTAAAGTCTTCTGAGTTTATCATATAATATTCTTGTTTAGAATATTAGGGAGGAATTATATTCCAGACTTTTCTGATATAGATTATGCTTACATTCTTAGGATAAACTTGATTGTAATGAATTTTTTATGATACTCTTGGACTTAGTTTGCTAATATAGGCATTTCCTGCTTAATGTCATCAATCTATTTTTGAAAATGAGATGTTCTGAGGGAACTCAGTAGCCAGGGGAAGTTATAATACATTTCATATCAACCCTAAACCCCATATACATTTTTTAAAATGTAAGAAAACTTGTAAAAATCTGTTATCAAACACTACTGTAAGACTATAAAATGCTTAAACACCACTTCTTGATCAACTTAAAACTAAGTGGAAGTTGGTAGGAAGGGTTTTGGGGAAATCAGCTGAGGTGTAGTAGTCTTGGCCCTCCTGTCTTTCCTGCTAATCCCTACCTGGAAAGTTCTATGGCTGAACTTTCAAGCAGCCACTTTGTGATTTAAAGGTGGAAACCTAATGCCAAGAATGGTAGAGAAGACAGCCTGGTTCCTTTGTTTCTTTGTAGAGCTGCTTCTTAGCTTGTGATTGCCTAGTTCCCCAGACTTCTACTATATGGGAAACATGTATTCTTACATATTATTTTAGATTTGTCTGTCAGAATAGCAGGACATTCATCCGAACTGTTTCAGATATCTTATTATTCAGGCCTTTTGAGCTCATTTCCTGAGATATATTAGTTACCTGGACTGATTGTATTGCAGGAGGGGCCAAAGCCCTGCCCTAGGTTTAATTCTTCCCAAAGAAGCTAAGCTGGGGGATGGGAAGGGAGAAAATAGGGATGAGTCCCCAGGGCAGAAGTCTCCTGGCTGTCAATCCTTTCCTTTTCCTCCCCACTTCTTCAGGTGACTCTTCAAAGACTGTTTTCATTTTTTTTTTTTTAAAGCAGCAGCATGAGAAGAGGACTGTTTCCTTACACTGTAATACACTAGTTCTGAGGATTAGAAAGGGAGAGGGTGATTTTGCAGCATAATTTTGTAAAAGATGCCAGGCATGGCCAGATTCCTTCAGCGCATTCTCACCACCATCAGTGCTCCTGCTGACAGCTGCTATATTGAAAATTTGGCTGGAGTATCCTTGGAAAATAGCTTCTTTCATGTAATGTCACAAAAACAGCAAAATCTCTCAGCCTGTAAATACCTGATAGGTAAGGTTTCAGACACCTACTTCATATTCTGAATCCCACTGGAACAGCCCAGCAACTATTTTGCCAACTCTCTTGGAAGTCATCACTCAAACATTACTTTCTCCCTGAACATCCAATTTAAAACTGCACACCTCCCAACTCCCCCATCTTTCTTCCCTGCTTTTATTTTTCCTTCAGAGTATCTAACATACGGTATACATTTCATTTACGTGTTCTGCTCATCATCTGTCTCCTTCAACTGCATAGAGGTCCATAAGCACAGGGGTGTTTTTTTCCTTCACTGTTCTGTCACCAGCGTCTGGCACATGCCATATGCTCAATAATTATTTATTGAATAAATGAATTCAAAGATGTTAAATAGACATCTCCCTATGGCAGGGGTTGCTGCATTCCTTTAAATAAAGAAAAACTAAATTGTATTATTCAGAAGCACCTCTCAGTACCCTAAGCCACTCCTGAACTGCTCAGGCTCATAAGGAACTCACATACAGGAGGATCTATTCCTTAGTTTGAGTGATGTATCAAGTCAGGAGACAAGCAAAAGAGAGATGAAGCTCTTAAAAGGGGTATTTGAAGATTGCTTAATAAAGAGGTTATTTACAAAGGTGTGTGTGTGTGTGTGTGTGTGCTCAGTCATGTCTGACTTTGTGACCCCATTGGCTGTAGCCCACCAGACTCCTCTGTCCATGGAATTTTTTAGGCAAGAATCAGACTCCTCTGTCCATGGAATTTTTTAGGCAAGAATACTGGAGTAGGTTGCCATTGCCTCCTCCAGGGATCTTCCCAACCCAGGGATTGAACCTGCGTCTCTTGCATCTCCGGCATTGGCAGGCAGATTCTTTACCACTGTGCCACCTAAGGGAAGGTAAAACACCCTGGGCTAAAATCCGTGAAGAGCTGTATCCACCCCCAAACCCGCCCTCTGCTTCCTCACTGAAGAGACAAGGAGAAGGCCAGTCACTGGAATGCGCCTAGAGCAGCTGTAACTGTAGCAGTTGTGGTCTGTGTTTAGCCAAGGCTAACCCACACTGAGCCTGCAAGTCAGGGAGCTAAGGAATAATGCCTGACCCTCACCCTCTGCCCTCCTTCTGCCCTCCCTCAGTGCCTCCCAAACCCAACAGGAACCTTGAGGGTATGGAACTTCACTGATGTAGTCTGTTAAATCCAATTTCCTAGATTACTGAGAAGGGAGGTAACACGAAGAGTTGGACGTAGTAAAGAAAAGGAAATTTTCAGCCCAAGTGGTAATGATATACTGGCGCATTATGCAATCTGTAACTTTTCTTTCTAGAAAACTCTTTTCTGCCACTGCCCAAACCCCAACTGATAAATTTCAGAAAGTCACCTGTTTGTGATCCTGAGTATTTTCATCAGGTTGTCCAGTACCCATCAGCATCTCTACCTAGATCTCCTGCACTTTAGCACACTCAGTATCTCCATCTACAATCTACAGTCTCCACCTGTTGTCAGCAGTGACTGTAGGTAGCATGATGTCTCCCTTGATTAAGAACTTATTTTAACCACAGTCTACCCATTTACTGAGTGCATGAGTACCTAATGTACTTTTCCCTTTCAGTCTCTATGTCAGAGGACACTGGTAGCCAAGAGAGAATTAATAGTCTTCCTTTATCCTCTGCTTAGGATGGTCTTCCCTGGTGGCTCAGTGGTAAAGAATCTACCTGCCAGTACAAGAAAAGCAAGAGACACAGGTTTGATCCCTGGGTCGGGAAGATCCCCTGGAGAAGGAAATGGCATCCCACTCCAGTATGCTTGCCTGGGAAATCCCATGGACAGAGGAGCCTGGTGGGCGATAGTCCGACGGGTCACAAGAGTCAGACACGGCTTAGTGACTAAACAACAACAAGAAGGAAGGTCAGAGTCACAGAAGGAGCTGTGACAACAGAAGCACAGGTATGTGAGTAACATGGAGAAAGGGAAAAATTAGAAGATGTCGTGTTGCTGGCCTTGCAAATGGAGAAAGGGACCATAAGCTGACGAATGTAGACTACTTGTAGAAGCTTAAAAAGACCAGGAAACAAATTCTCACCCAGTATCTCCAGAAGGAATATAGTTCTGCTAGAATCTTGACTTTAGCCTGTAAGACTCATTTCTGACTTTATATTTACAGAACCTTAAGATCATAAATTTGTCTAAATTTAAGCCATTAAATTTACTAATTGTGTTACAGCAGTAATAGGAAATTAATACTGGTGCCACCCCATCTTTGGGTGATAAATAATGGAATGAAATGGCTCCAGGACAGCAAAATGAATAACAGGTGAGTACAGCTCTTGTGCTCACTCTTTCTCTCTTTTAACTAAACTTTGTACTGTCACACTTGAAGATATGGCGATTTCAGTTCTGGAGCACAGTAAAGCAAATATCGAAATAAGGTCAGGCATACAATTTTTTTTTGGTTTCCCAATGCATATAAAAGTCATGCTTACACTATACTATCAAGTATGTAATAGCATCATGTCTAAAACAACAATGTACATACCTTAATTAAAAACTGCTTTATTGCTAAAACATGCTAACCATCATCTGAGCCTTCAGCAAATTATAATCTTTTTTGCTGTTGGAGGTTCTTGCCTCAATGCTAACGGATGCTGACTGATCAAAGGGGTAGGTGCTGAAGATTGGGGAGACTGGTAATTTCTTTTTTTTTTTTCTTTCTTTCAATATTTTGGCCATGGAGTACAGCTTGTGGGATCTCACTTCCCCAGTCAAGGATTAAAGCCAGGCCATGGCAGTGATAGCACTAAATTCTAACCACTAGGCCATGAGGGAATTTCGAGGCAATTTCTTAAACCAAAAATGAAGTTTGCAATATCAATTAACTCTTTTTTCACAAATGATTTATCTACAGCATGCAATGCTATAAGATAGCATTTTGCCCACAATAGAAATTCTTTCCGAATTGGAGTCAGCCCTCTCAAACCCTGCCACTGCTTTACCAACCACTTTAATGTAATATTCTGTACCCCATCTGCTGTCTTAAGGAACATTTAGAAAGCACCGATAATGGCTATAGACAGCACATGATGAGCACTACAGGATAATTTGTATGTTGAATAGAAATTCAAAACATATCTTTTGTTTAAAAAAAAATCAAACAAAGGGATAAAAATAAATTCCTTGGTAACATTTAAAAAAAAATAACTTTTTAATACTGTTGAGGTGGGTCTGACTTTTGGGAAGGCCCTTGGTTGTGACAGCTGTTAAGTGCAGAAAGCCAAGAGATCAGAAAGCAAGGTCATACTTGTGGCCCTTGGCCCTTCAGTGTCAGTTGGACATGTCTTCATAATGTCCACAGGCCCTAAAGGGTGTGGTTCCCTGGGTTAGGCCAATATAGCCTTCAGCCTGGTCTTTATAAACTTCTTAAGCAAAAACGCAAAGAACTTAAATGAGGAGCCCAGGATTGCTGATGAGGCCTGTTGTCCTGAGAGTGTTAGTTTTTCCATCCATCCTATCTTCAGTTGAAATTGTTTACTGAATATAAAGACATAGAAAATTTTGTTATTTGGAGGTCTAAGGAGAGGCTAAATCCTTGTGGGAAAACAAAATCAACAGTCAAGATCAGTAAAAACTTATTCCAATTTGCCAAATTAGATTTGTCTTATTATGACAATACCAGTAGTTATTTTTGCTATGCACCAATTACACAGCTAGACTGGCCATCACTTCATGGCAAATAGATGGGAAAACAATGGAAACAGTGAGAGACTTTATTGTCCTGAGCTTCAAAATCACTTCAGATGGTGACTACAGCCATAAAAAAGATGCTTGCTCCTTGGAAGAAAAGCTATGACCAACCTAGACAGCATATTAAAAAGCAGAGACATTACTTTGCTGACAAAGGTCCATCTAGTCAAGGCTATGGTTTTTCCAGTAGTCAAGTATGGATGTGAGAGTTGGGCTATAAAGAAAGCTGAGCACTGAAGAATTGATGCTTTTGAACTGGTGTTGGAGAAGACTCTTGAGAGTCCCTTGGACTGTAAGGAGATCCAACCAGTCCATCCTAAAGTTGATCAGTCCCGACTATTCATTGGAATGACTGATGCTGAAGCTGAAACTCCAATTCTTTGGCCACCTGATGTGAAGAACTGACTCACTGGAAAAGACCCTGATGCTGAGAAAGATTGAAGGTGGGAGGAGAAGGTAACAACAGAGGATGAGATGGTTGGATGGCATCACAGACTCAGTGGACGGGAGTCTGAGTAAACTCCAGGAGTTGGTGATGGACAGGGAAGTCTGGCATGCTGCAGTCCATAGGATCACAAAGTTGAACATGACTGAGTGACTGAACGGCAACTGCAATTAGACAGCTTAAAAATGGGAAGTAATCCATCAGATCAGATCAGTCGCTCAGTCATGTCTGACTCTTTGCAACCCCACGAATCGCAGCATGCCAGGCCTCCCTGTCCATCACCAACTCCCAGATTTCACTTGGACTCACTTCCATCGAGTCAGTGATGCCATCAAGCCATCTCATCCTCTGTCATCCCCTTCTCCTCCTGCCCCCAATCCCTCCCAGCATCAGAGTCTTTTCCAATGAGTCAAGTCTTCGCATGAGGTGGCCAAAGTACTGGAGTTTCAGCTTTAGCATCATTCCTTCCAAAGAAATCCCAGGGCTGATCTCCTTCAGAATGGACTGGTTGGATCTCCTTGCAGTCCAAGGGACTCTCAAGAGTCTTCTCCAGTACCACACTTCAAAAGCATCAATTCTTTGGCACTCAGCCTTCTTCACAGTCCAACTCTCACATCCATACATGACCACAGGAGAAACCATAGCCTTGACTAGACGAAACTTTGTTGGCAAAGTAATGTCTCTGCTTTTCAATATGCTATCTAGGTTGGTCATAACTCTCCTTCCAAGGAGTAAGCGTCTTTTAATTTCATGGCTGCAGTCACCATCTGTAGTGATTTTGGAGCCCAGAAAAATAAAGTCTGACACTGTTTCCACTGTTTCCCCATCTATTTCCCATGAAGTGATGGGACCGGATGCCATGATCTTGGTTTTCTGAATGTTGAGCTTTAAGCCAACTTTTCCACTTTCCTCTTTCACTTTCATCAAGAATCCATAGAAGAAATTAAAAGCCGTTTAAATGGAGGTCTTGAAAGATCTAGCTGCAAGAATTTATACAGCTGGACACTCCTGCCCCCTGCTGGTTAAAATTGGCTACAACCAGGATAACCCAGATTAAACTGTACTCAAGCAGTTCAGTTCAGTTGCAGCAAGTTCTTCCCGTACTTCGGGAAATTTCTTAGTTCGTTTCTTTCAAGAGGCATACACACAGAGACAGAGAAAGAGAATGAGAGGGACAGAGTCAGACAAAAAAACAGAGACAGAATCAGTTCAGTTCAGTCGCTCAGTCGTGTCCGACTCTTTGCGACCCCGTGAACCACACAGCACGCCAGGCCTCCCTGTCCATTACCAACTCTTGGAGTTCACACAGACTCATGTCCATTGAGTCAGTGATGCCATCCAGCCATCTCATCCTCTGTCATCCCCTTCTCCTCCTGGCCCCAATTCCTCCCAGCATCAGAGTCTTTTCCAATGAGTCAACTCTTTGCATGAGGTGGCCAAAGTACTGGAGTTTCAGCTTCAGCATCATTCCTTCCAAAGAAATCCCAAGGCTGATCTCCTTCAGAATGGACTGGTTGGATCTCCTTGCAGTCCAAGGGACTCTCAAGAGTCTTCTCTAGTACCACAGTTCAAAAGCATCAATTCTTCGGCACTCAGCTTTCTTCACAGTCCAATTCTCACATCCATACGTGACCACTGGAAAAACCATAGCCTTGACTAGATGGACCTTTGTTGGCAAAGTAATGTCTCTGCTTTTGAATATGCTATTTAGGTTGGTCATAACTTTCCTTCCAAGGAGTAAGCATCTTTTAATATCATGGCTGCAGTCATCATCTGCAGTGATTTGTGAGCCCAAAAATAAAGTCTGACACTGTTTCCACTGTTTCCTTATCTATTTCCCATGAAGTGATGGGACCAGATGCTATGATCTAATCATCAGATCGTTTTCTGAATGTTGAGCTTTAAGCCAACTTTTTCACTCTCCTCTTTCACTTTCATCAAGAGGCTTTTGAGTTCCTCTTCACTTTCTGCCATAAGGGTGGTGTCATCTGCATATCTGAGGTTATTGATATTTCTCCCGGCAATCTTGATTCCAGCTTGTGCTTCTTCCAGCCCAGCGTTTCTCATGATGTGCTCTGCATAGAAGTTAAATAAGCAGGGTGACAATATACAGCCTTGATGTGCTCCTTTTCCTATTTGGAACCAGTCTGTTGTTCCATGTCCAGGTCTAACTGTTGCTTCCTGACCTGCATACAGGTTTCTCAAGAGGCAGGTCAGGTGGTCTGGTAATCCCATCTCTTTCAGAATTGTCTGCAGTTTATTGTGATCCACACAGTCAAAGGCTTTGGCATAGTCAATAAAGCAGAAGTATATGGTTTTTTTGGAACTCTCTTGCTTTTTCGACAGAATAGATCAACAAAAAAATACCTTGCATTTCTGCCTTCCCCTCCTTCTTTCCACTTCCCAGGTGGCGCTACTGGTGAAGAACCCACCTGCCAATGCAGGAGATATAATAAGAGGTAGGTAGGTGTTTGATCCCTGGGTCAGGAAGATCCCCTGGAGGAGGGCATGGCAACCCTCTTCAGTATTCCTGCCTGGAGAATCCCACGGACAGAATAGCCTGGTGGGCTGCAGTCCATAGACTCACAAAGAGTTGTACACCACAGAAATGACTTAGCACACATGCACGCTCCCTCATCCGGGGACTGAACCCGGGTCTCCCGCATTGCAGGCAGACGCTTTACCATCTGAGCCACCAGGGAAGCCCCTTTCCACCTTATAGCGCTGCAACAAGTACTAATTTGTTTTAAAATATTGCAAAAACAGAGGGTAAATGCTTTTTTGATTCAAAATATAATCATCAGCCTAAAATAGTGCCTGGTACATAGAAGGTGCTCAGTAAATATTTGTTGAGAAAATGAGAGGGAGCCAGAGAAAAAGTTGCAGAGGTTAAGAGAGAGGAGGAAGAAGAGACAAGACCTGTTCTTTCAAGGACTCGTCCCACCTCTATCTGAGAGACATTTATATCAGGAATACTAACATCACAGTGCTTCGTAGACAGGAAATAGAAACTCAATTCAGTTGGCACACATAAGCATTGACCTAAGCCTTTTACAATTATCCTTATATCATCTGTACAATAACCCTATATGGTAAACATTATTATATCCATTTTAGACATGAGAACACTCAGACAAGCAGAGATTAAGTTAAATGTCCAGTGGTTAAGACTCCATGCTTCCACGGCAAGGGGTGTGGGTTTCACCTCTGGTCAGAGAAATAAGATCCTGCAAACTGTGCAGTATGGTCAAAAAAAAAAAAAAATTCCAGAGTTAAATAGCTACTTAGTAGTGGGGCTGAGATTTGAATCTGGGAAGTTTGGCTCCACAGTTCACACTTTTAACAAGCAGCATGGTGCCTCTCCAAAAGATGTGAAGAAGAGGGGAGAGCAGAGATGGAGGAGAAAAATATCTTTGGGAGTACTGTCCCAATCTTTCCATGTCCAGGATTAACTGACTGCAGGTGTGAGTTTTTAGGGCTCTTTTCTGCCCCACTGGTCTGTCTGTTTTGTGCCAGCACCACACTGCTTTGATAACTGTATAAACTGGCTACACCAGTTTGCATTCCTACTAGTAGCGGAGCATTCTAGCCGCTCCACATTCTCACTAAAATCTGGCATTTATTCTAGCTATTCTAATAGGACTAGAGTGGTATCACATTGTGGCTTTCACTTGCATCTAATGATTTATGTTGGGCATCTTTTCATCTGTTTATATGGCATCAGTATATCTTCATCAGTGAAATACCTATTCAAGTCTCCTGCTTTTCCTTTTTTTTTTTTTCCAATTGAGTTGTTTCCTTACTGTTGAGTTTTGAATTATATTTTGGATACATTTTTTTTTTACTGGATATATTCAGTTGCAAAGATTTTCCTACCAGTCTGTGGATTGCCTTTTCATTCTTTAACAGTGTCTTCTGCAGAACAAGAGTTTTGCAATTTTATTAAAGTCTACTTTATCACTTTTCAATTTGTATCATGTATTAGGTGTCATAACTATGATATCTTTGCCTAACCCACAGTCAAAAAGATTTTCTCCTGTTTTTTTCCCCAGTTTATAGTTTTAGATTTTTGCGTTTTGAACTATGATCCATTTTGAGTTAATTTTTGCATAAGTTATGGGTTGGAGTTAGCTATTTTGCATAGGAATGTTCCATCACTGCTAAAATGACAATCTGTTCTGCACTGAGTTGCTGTTAATATTATGCAAAATGTCAATTGATCCTATATTTATAGGTCTATTTCTGGATTATATTCTGTCCCACTGATCTTTATGTCCATCTTTCACCAACATTTGCACTTTCTGATTATTGTAGTTTTATAGTAAGTTTTACAATCAGGTTATGTGACTCCTCCAACTTTGTTCTTACTCAAAATTTCTTAGGCTATCTCCTTTGATGTTCTATATAAACTCTTATAGTGATCTTGTCAATTTCTACAAAAAGTTTTGCTGGATTTTTTACTGAGATTGTGTAGATTCCATAGATCTCTTAGAATAAAACTGATAGGTTAACAGTATTAATATATCCATAAATATAATATAATCATTTAATTGGGTCACAGATCATCAGTGTTTTATAATTTTTGACATATAGATTTGGCACATTTTTCTCAGGTTTATGCTTGATAATTTTACAAATGGTACTTTTCCAATTTTCATTGCTTATACAGAGAAATAAAATACAAAGAAATACAAAGAAAGGCAATGCCAAAGAATGCTCAAACTACTACACAATTGCACTCATCTCACAAGCTAGTAAAGGAATGCTCAAAATTCTCCAAGCCAGGCTTCAACAGTACATGAATTGTGAACTTCCAGATGTTCAAGCTGGATTTAGAAAAGGCAGAGGAACCAGAGATCAAATTGCCAGCATCTGTTGGATCATCAAAAAAGCAAAAGAGTTCCAGAAAAACATCTACTTCTGCTTTATTGACTACGGCAAAGCCTTTGACTGTGTGGACCACAACAAACTCTGGAAAATTCTTAAAGAGATGGGAATACCAGGCCACCTGATCTGCCTCTTGAGAAATCTGTATGCAGGTCAGGAAGCAACAGCTAGAGTTGGACATGGAACAACAGACTGGTTTCAAATAGGGAAAGGAGTACTTCAAGGCTGTATACTGTCACTCTGCTTATTTAACTTATATGCAGAGCACATCATGAGAAACTCTGGGTTGGATAAAGCACAAGCTGGAATCAAGATTGCCAGGAGAAATATCAATAACCTCAGATAGGCAGATGACACCACCTTTATGGCAGAAAGTGAAGAAGAACTAAAGAACCCCTTGATGAAAGTAAAAGAGGAGAGTGAAAAAGTTGGCTTAAAACTCAACATACAGAAAACTAAGATCATGGCATCTGGTCCCATCACTTCATGGGAAATAGATGGGGAAACAGTGGAAACAGTGACAGACTTTATTTTTTTGGGCTCCAAAATCACTGCAGATGGTGACTGGAGTCATGAAATTTAAAGATGCTTGCTCCTTGGAAGAAAAATTATGACCAACCTAGGTAGCATATTAAAAAGCAGAGACATTACTTTGCCAACAAAGGTCTGTCTAGTCAAAGCTATGGTTTTTCCAGTAGTCATGTATGGATGTGAGAGTTGAACTATAAAGAAAGCTGAGCACCGAAGAATTGATGCTTCTGAACTGTGGTGTTGGTGAAGAGCTTGAGAGTCCCTTGGACTGCAAGGAGATCCAACCAGTACATTCTATAGGAAATCAGTCCTGGATATTCATTGGAAGGATTGATACTGAAGCTGAAACTCCAATACTTTGGCTACTTGATGCAAAGAACTGACTCATTCAAAAAGACCCTTGTGCTGGGAAAGATGGAAGGTGGTAGGAGAAGGGGATGACAGAGGATTAGGTGGTTGGATGGCATCACCAACTCAACATGAGTTTGAGTAAACTCCGGGAGTTGTGATGGACCGGGAGGCCTAGCGTGCTGCAGTCCATGGGGATGCAAAGAGTTGGACACGACTGAGCCACTGAACTGAACTGAATCCAATTATTACTGGTGTCTTTATAAAATTAGAACACAAAAGGAGACACCAGGGATATACTGCATGATGGCCATGTGAAGAAAACATAAGAAGGTGGCTATGTGCATGCCAAGGAGAGAGGCCTTAGTCTACCTGCACCTTGATATTGTACTTCCAGTCTCCAGAACCAGGAGAAAATAAACCTATGTTGTTTAGGCCACCTACTCTGTGGTATTTTGTTATGGAAGCCCTAGCAAACTAATACAGTCAGTCTTGCTGGTTTACTGCAGGCATCTCTCATTTCACTGCACTTTGCTTTACTGTATCTTCTAGATACTCCGTTTTTTGTTTTTTGACAAATGGAAGATTTGTGATAACCCTTCATTAAGCAAGTTTATTGGTATCATTTTCCCAATAACATTTGCTCACTTTGTGTCTTTGGTAATTACATTTTGGTAATTCTCACAACACTTCAAAGTTTTTCATTATTGTTGTATTTGTTATGGTGACCTGTGATCTTTGACGTTACCATTGCAAAAAGATCAGGACATGCTAAAGGCTCCAATGACAGAATTTTTTAGCAATTATATACGTTATTTTTTTAGACAAAGTGCTAAATACAGCACACTTAACAGATTACAACATAGTATAAACATAATTTTTATGTTTTTAGCTTAACCCCTAAATTTTCATGTGACTTTCTTCCTTGACCCAGGTTAAGTTTCTAAATATCTTATTATTTACAATCATCCCTTGGTAACTGCTGGGGATTGGTTTCAGGACCTCCCATCCCAGATACTAAAACTCATGCATAATCAAGTCCCTTATATAAAATCGTGTAGTATTTGCATATAGCCTTTGCACATACTTCCGTATACTTTAAATCATCTCTAGATCACTTATAATACCTGAAAGTGAAGTGAAAGTGTTAGTAACTCAGTCGTGTTCGACCCTTTGTGACCCCATGGACTAAAACACACCAGGCTCCTCAGTCCATGGAATTCTCCGGACCAAGAGTACTGGAGTGGGTTGCCATTCCCTTCTCCAGGGGAATCTTCCTGACCCAGGGATCAAACCTGGGTCTCCGGCATTGCAGGCAGATTCTTTTTATCATCTGAGCCAATACCTAATCCAATGTAAATGCTATATAAATACTTGCCAGCATCCAGCAAATTCAAGTTTTACTTTTTGAAACTTTCTGAAATTTTGTTTCAAATATTTTGGATCTGGAATGTGCCATTGTAAACCAGTGGATACAGGGGGGCTGACATATTTCAAATTTAATTATTTGGGGGTACAAGAGCATATTTGTATGATGTCAATCATTTGCAATTTGCTAAAACTTATTTATGGACCAGCATTTTGTCTTAGGGGCCTCCCTGGTGGCACAGTGGTAAAGAACCCATGTGCAGGAGATGCAGGTTTGATCCCTGGCTCAGGAAGATTCCCTGGAGAAGGAAATGGCAACCCACTCTAGTATTCTTGCCTGGGAAATCCTATGGATAGAGGAGCCTGGTGGCCTACAGTCTATGGGTCACAAAAGTTAGACACGACTTAACGACTAAACAGCAGTTTTGCCTTAGAGACTATTTCTTGCGTATTTGTTGTGTGTAGTGTTCCATAAGTGTCAACCATCTTATTTTAATACAGCCACACTAAATTTCCTATGCCTGGGTGTATAATTTTCCATCTTTTTACTTATGACTTGTTTGGTCTTTATATTTAAACTGTGACTGTTGGAAAAAGCATATGTTGCATCTTTACTTCAGCCTTATCCAGAATTTAGTACATTTAACTTATTAATATGGTTGCATTTAAATCTACCACTTTCCTTTGTTTACCATTTGCTCTTTCTATTGTTCCTTTTCCCTTCTTTCCTGCCTTTACTTTTTGGGTTTGTTGGGGAGGGGTGACATTAATATTATTATTACATTTTATCTCTTCCATTGATTTTCAGTTATGCCTCTTTTGTTCTTTGTGTGTGTGTGTGGCTGCTCTAAATATTGCAGAAGGAAATGGCAATCCATTCCAGTACTCTTGCCTGGAAAATCCCATGGATGGAGGAGCCTGTTAGGCTACAGTCCACGGGGGTTGCAAAGAGTCGGACACGACTGAGCTAAATATACCATGATCTTTTGCATTCGTATTATATTAATTCACATATAAGAACGTTATAACAGTATAATTTTAATTTACCCTCTTTATCTAATGTAGTATGTTTTATTCACACATTACAAATACCACAGTACATTTTCATCAGTTTCGAACAACCATTTGATTTTTTCTAAGAAAGAAAAAAATTTCTAGTTATCCACATGCTCTACTCACCATTTCCAGAGTTTTTATTCCTTCCCATAAATCTGAATTTCCATCTGGAAATTCTTCCGGCATGTCCCTCAGCATTTTTGTAGTATGGGTTACTGATAGACAAATTGTCTTTAATCTCAAAATGTGTAATTTGCCTTCAGTTTTGAAAGATATTTACTTGTGTATCAATCCTAAATTTGACAATCCCCACTCTCCCACCACACACTTCAAAGATGTCATTCCGTTTTCTCCTGGCCTTTGTTGCTTTTAATGAAATGTCAATGTCATGTTACTTGTAGCAATGTTTAACAACTCCCTCCCACCCCACAATAGCTACTTTTGAGAATTAATTTATCATGGATTTTTACTAATTTGACAATTAAGGGAATGGATGTGGTTTTCTCTTCTTTTTGTTCTGCTTGGGATACACTGGATTTTCCACATTGATTTCTTTGGTCAAATTTGGGAAAACTTCAGTCATCTGTTTTCAATTCTTTTTTCTACTCCATGCTTCAGTTTGGTTCTCTCTCGCAGGTCGTGTCCCTGTTACTTTAGGAAAAAAAATCTCTATGCTTTATTTTAGATAATTTCTGAATTTATTTAACTTTTGGCCATGCCACATGGCATGCACGTAATCTTAGTTCCCTAGCCAGGGACTGAACCTGTGACCCCTGCAGTGGAAGCCTGGAGCCTTAACCACTTGACAATCAGGGAAATCCCTGGCTCTAAGTTGTGTTCTGCATTAATCCCATCAAATTAATACATTTTTAATTTCAGTTATTATATTCTTTCAATTTTTACATTTGGTTATTTCATATAGTTTTCATATATATTCCCTGACATTCCCTTTTTTTTTTTTTTTTTTTTTAATTTTATAATTTCAGATATACACTATTTCTTATTCACTGTCTTTTCCTGTGGACTCTTTAATGTATTTATTAAAGTCCTTGTTTACCAATTCTAACATTTGGGCTATTTTTGGATCTGTTTACCATGAGTTTATACTTTCCTGTTTAATTTCTAGTAATTGTGCAAGATACATGTTATTTTCTATTTTATAACATATGGAGGCAACCTAACAATGACAAGGCCTCAGCAAGGCAAATGAAATAAACATTTTCATGAATATTCTTGGAATGTATTTCCCATTGTTTAAACTAATATACTCATTTTCCATCAAATTATTTTGATCCAGACTTTCCCCCAAGAACTTCATTTTTCTGTATTTGAAATTATATGAAAACAATATGAAAATTGCAGAAATATATCCACAGAATATTTACTACAGAAGAACATCCCTGATTCTTGAAGTTAACAGTCTAGTTCAATTCAGTTCAGTTCAGTCGCTCAGTCGTGTCCGACTCTTTGCGACCCCATGAATCACAGCACGCCAGGCCTCCCTGTCCATCACCAACTCCCGGAGTTCACTCAGACTCACGTCCATCGAGTCAGTGATGCCATCCAGCCATCTCATCCTCTGTCATCCCCTTCTCCTCCTGCCCCCAATCCCTCCCAACATCAGAGTCTTTTCCAATGAGTCAACTCTTCACATGAGGTGGCCAAAGTACTGGAGTTTCAGTTTTAGCATCATTCCTTCCAAAGAAATCCCAGGGCTGATCTTCAGAATGGACTGGTTGGATCTCCTTGCAGTCCAAGGGACTCTCAAAAATCTTCTCCAACACCACAGTTCAAAGGCATCAATTCTTCGGTGCTCAGCTTTCTTCACAGTCCAACTCTCACATCTACACATGACCACTGGAAAAACCATAGCCTTGACTAGACAGATAGTCTAGTTACAGGGAGTATATTATAGTTTTATTATGGGTTTTCTATGGGCAGATTTAAAGAATCCGAGAAAATGTGCCTTAGCCAAAATAGAGAAGACAAAACATAAACTTGATTTTAGGGGTAAATCCCAACATTACATCGTGAAAAACCAAATCAAAACTCCATAATATGAGCAAATATCAGAGTCTGAACGGACAAGCCATGCCCTTGGAAATCCAATGTAGCTGTGGAAACAGTAGTTATAGAAGGATGACTAGGTAAAAATTCAAGTTTACAGAGATACCAGCTAAGTGTAAGGATAGAAACAAACAGGCATAAAAACCTGAAGTGAGTGTTTCAGAATCTGGAAACAATAAGTGGGTCCAGTGACAGGAGAGGTAGACGTAACTAGCACGAAAGATAAGGTCTTGTCTTCTCTCTGCCCTGGTTTTACATTGCCTCTGAGGGCAAAAAGGGCTGTTAGAACTCCACTGAATTCTGAAGCTCAATTCTGTATTTGCTAATAACTGCAGCGTGAAAGTGGTTTCCAGAGTTACACCAACTTCACTAGTGCCAAAGAAAACACCTGGTCTTAGCATCACTCACTGCGAGCCTCAAATACTTCTATATTACTCATTTTTAGAATATCAATTAAATGATTTATCATGTATTTCAGAAAGCAGATTCTGAACAAGTTAAGCAATTCCATTTTCCTTCTGGGTCTAATCATTGAGGGTTTAAAAAATTTGTTAGTGGATTATATATACAAGTAACTCTGGTTGGGCTATTATTTTATTTTTATTCAATTACAATTGGTGTCATTATACAGTTATCATTCATGTGCCTTTTTAAAGATAGCAGCAGATTCAGAATGTTCCAAGTATACCTAGTTGTTCAAAGTGAATTTTGAGAGGTCTGTCCATGAAAATACTTGTACAGCTTAAACCACTCATGAAAGAAAAAAAAAACCACCACAAAATTTCTTTTTGCCAATCAAAACTATCTTCTGTCCTCGTCTCTTAAATTTGGCTCTTTTTGTTTTCAAAATTAACTTACCGTGTTAAGAAATTGAGTCTTACCCTTGGCCATCAATAAGACCCTTTTTGCCTCAAAAGTGAAGTCTTTTAAAATGGAAATTGAAATCTGAAAACTATGGACTGTTTCACGTCCTTTCAAATTAGCAATTTGTATACCTTTGTATATTCCAACCAAACAGCATCTTTACTCTTTCAATGTGGTTGCATGTGATTTAGGGACAAGTACAGCTTTACAGGCTGCTTGGAAGCCATTAGTAGGTAAACTCTCATTACAATTTAATAACTCTGAGACCTTTTTCAGAGAAGACAAACTTGGTGACTAGTTTGTTGGTCAATGCAGAGGCAAAAAGGATCTAGATCTTACTTCTGGTAGCTGTTAATTCTCCTGGAAAACCTTAGATTCAAGAAAAATGGACAATCTTAAGGGAAAGCAGACTTTAGAATGTTGCACATGTGATACTAGATTAGGAGGCTAATTAGTCACAGAATGGTTACTTTGTCATGGAGATCAGGTTAGAAAACAGATTTCTTTACAATAAAATGTCTTTAGAAAATAAAAATGAAGTGTTGCTATTCTTCACATTTAATTTTGAATAGCCTAAAATTAATACTTAATTTGTTTTTAATAATGCTGAACTTAGAATGCTACTGTATTTTAAACATGCATTTAATGCACATTCATAAGGCAAATTTACTTTGAAAGCTTTTAAAATATGTACTCATTAGGGATATCAGGGATAAAACAAAATCATAGTAACAGTTATATCTCAGATATTGAGGCAAATCCTTCATTTAACAATTACCACATTTAGGAACACATACTATATCCAACACCATCTTGGCATCTATGAACAACTCTACCATCAAATTATTTCAGTCTAATGGGGGATGAGAGATATGTACAGCTTATGGTGACAATGTGTCAGGAAGAGCAAGCAGTGTACATTGCGATCGGTCCTGAAGGTATGTAGGAGTTTGCCAGGTAGGAGATAAAGCAGACCATTAAGCAGAACAGTATGTGGGAAAGCCCAGAGCTGTCAAATTGTGTATGTCTCAGGGAAGGTGAGGGGTTGGATAAGGGCTAGTTCTCAGTATTTTCCACTGAATAGGCAATCTGGGTGGACAAACTGTTACCCTCCTTGTTCTATTGCTAAAGAAAGCTTATTGGAACTTGAGTGTGAACGATAATGAATAGGGATGACTATGTTCATTTGTAAAGAGAGAAAAATCATTCCCACACATAGGTGTACTTTTTTAGTAATATCTGCTGCATTATTCATAATGATCAAGACACAATTTATGCTTCACAATTATTCTAAAATGTAGGGTAATATTCAGTGACAGACCTTATTTTGAGGGGCTCCAAAATCACTGCAGATGGTGACTACAGCCATGAAATTAAAAGACGCTTATTCCTTGGAAGAAAAGTTATGACCAACCTAGACAGCATATTAAAAAGCAGAGACATTACTTCACCAACAAAGGTCCATCTAGTCAAGGCTACTGTTTTTCCAGTAGTCATGTATGGAATGTGAGAGTTGGACTATAAAGAAAGCTGAGCACCAAAGAATTGTTGCTTTTGAACTATGGTGTTGGAGAAGACTCTTGAGAGTCCCTTGGACTGCAAGGAGATCCAACCAGTCCGACCTAAAGGAAATCAGTCCTGAATATTCATTGGAAGGACTGATGCTGATGCTGAAACTCCAATACTTTGGCCACCTGATGAGAACTCACTCATTGGAAAAGACCCTGATGCTGGGAAAGATTGAAGGTGGGAGGAGAAGGGGACAACAGAGGATGAGATGGTTGGACGGCGTCACGGACTCGATGGACATGAGTTTGAGTAAACTCCGGGAGTTGGTGATGGACAGGGAGGCCTGCCGTGCTGGGGTCCATGGGGTCACAGAGTTGGGACACAACTGAGTGACTGAACTGAACTAAGGGTAATATTCAGTGCCAAGAGTGGATGGTTCAGGGAGATGAGTTTGGTTTCCTCACAAATAACTATTCATAGCCCTCTACCACAGTAAACTACATTCCAAGAAAAGCCATGCGCTTGCTAAGCAAACACGCAGTTTTAAAATCTCACACTTCCCTCTAACCAAACTGATCCTCCCGAGCACTCCTAGATGGAAATTCTGCTCTACTTTGTAAATTGAGAATCAGAGAGGTAACAAGACTTACAGAAAAGTGGTAGGCCCAAAACACAGGTGATTAAACTCCTGAGTCTATTTTCCAAACCCCTCTCTTATTCATAGACAGTTTGGAGGACTTTAGGCTAAAGAAAGGAACAGAATCTGGCTTTTTTTTTTAATGGGCTCACTCTGGGAGCAGAATAGAGAATGGACTGGAGTAGGAAGGGACTGGTGACCAGAAAACATAATTCTGGTGAGTGGATCTGACTGTACATTTATATTTTCAAACAAGGAGATGCTGTATCTTAGTCTGCCATGACATGCAGAGTTACTTAATACTGGTTAAATTATTTTTAATTGTACATAAATATATCTGAGCAATAAAAGTCACAACTATTGGAGTTTGATTATCTTTACTCAAATGATTTTTAGATACTAATTAAATTGAGGAAAAAAGACAACATAATCCATGACTGCTGAAGACAGAGAAAAATGTTCTATTGTAAAATGGTTATGCTCATAAGTAGCTTTAAAAATCCTACTGGTTAGTATGTAACTGGATTCTAGTATCCACAATGAAATTTTAATCTTCAAGCTTACCATCACACTAAGACTTCTGCTCCAAGTCTTTTTAGAGGAGTTAGGAGAACATTAAAAAAAAAAAAAAAAAAGGAAAAAAACAAATATTAATTTGACTCATCCTACTATTCTTTTGCCAAAAATAAGTAACAATGACTTCAAAAGTTGGATTTATGCCTTCCATTGAAGAAGTCTTTCATGAGCAATGACAGAGCATTCTAGTTGCCCATAATAGAAAATATTGCCTTATTCTGCAAAATCTCAAAGTTTATACCTTTATATCCATTAATTGCTACAAGAAACTATTATTTTATGGTTGAGAACTAATGACTTTAGAGTCAGCTGTGGTGAATGGTTCTAAATACAGAATGTTTTCTACACTGTCTCCCAACAAACATCATAGCCAAGTATCTGTGATTATTGGTTACTATTTGAATTTGCAATATTACCTCAACTCACACAATAGATATATGGTACAAAATTGAATATAACTGTTCTATAAATTGAGTTTTATTTTACTAGTCACTCAATATTTGAATCCTATAGGCATTCTTCTAATTTTAAAAAAAGGACTATTTCCCTATCAGTTCAGTTCAGTCACTCAGTCGTGTCCGACTCTTTGCGACCCCATGAATCACAGCATGCCAGGCCTCCCTGTCCATCGCCAACTCCCAGAGTTCACTCAGACTCATGTCCATCGAGTCGGTGATGTCATCCAGCCATCTCATCCTCTGTCGTTCCCTTCTCCTCCTGCCCCCAATTGGTTTTATTAAATGAGGGCAATCCCTAAAATCCCTACCCTAGATGCTTGTAGGATGTTTTGTCTTGAAGAGTTTTCAGAACACCGATAATTCACTACAGGTATCAGGGAGCTCAGAGAATGAACAATGATTTGAACATCTAAAACTTATTTAGGAAATGAGTTAAAAGGTCATGATGGGATTAATTCTTATGAACTCAAGGGAGTTTAAACGTTGCCCACTTCATATAATGAAAAGATATGAATATAGGTATGAATATTCTCTAGTGATATGAGAAAATGAAAGAAAAATGAATACACTTTTCACTAGAGACAATGAAATACATCGCTACTTACCCACTCCAGTATTCTTGGCTGGAGAATTCCATGGACAGAGGAGCCTGGTGGCCTGCGGTCCATGGGGTCACAGAGTCGGACACGACTGAGTGATTAACACTTTTCACTTTCATTACAGAAAGAACTCAAGGTGAGAAGAAAGCAGGCCAGATGAAGGAGTGAAGGCATACATGTAAGGCCGGAATAAGCAGAACACTCTAGTACGAGTCTGAACTATCCAAAACCTAGCATACCTAACAGTGAATGAGCAGAGGAGGAATGAGGAGCTACAATGCTTGTTAACCTACAATATTCCTTCAGAAATTCTAAAAGAAAAGCAAAATACGTTTTAATAAGAAACTTCATTTGAGATGTTATAGAGTTTCAAAACCCTGCAAGGTTTTAACTATTAGTTAAAAAACAAAGTCATAGTCAAGGCTTAAAACAACAGTTTGGGAAATGTAAAGAATTTGTCACTACCGAGAAAAATGGAAGAATACACATTATGGGAAAAGACTGTTGGGATGTTTCCATATTTATTGTTTTACTTTTATGTATGTAGATTTAACTCCAGCTAGCAACGGACTTGAAAGTCACAGCAAATGAAACTATTTTGTTTCATCAAACTATATAAAACAAGCTATAAGTTCCTGATATGAGGGAAAACTTTGAGCAAGTGAGCACCAACTTCAACCATGATTTTCTACAGATGAACAGTTAATTACCAAAACAATTTAAACATTTAAAATATTTGATTTTGTGCATATTGAAAATGTGCAATCTTATTTTTTTTTACAGCATTTCCATTTAAAAGAACAATTTCCAAAGAGATAGCTGTATTTTTAGCTGCTTTGTATAATCATGTTTAACATGCATTTCTAGGAAAAAAAAATCCAAGTCCATTTGGCTGATTTTTTCTATCTATCCTTTAAGACTCTAGATCACAACATTATGTCAACTCTTGATTTTCCCTGAATGGTTTCTCCCCTTTCTAGATTCCCTTAATAACTCAGTCTTTTCCTTTCACTATCTTGGCAATTTCCAGGCTTCCCAAGGTAGAGCAGGTTATAATTAGACCAAGGTATGATGTAGGGTGAATATGTTTCCCAATGCATATATTTGCCAAAAATAATTTTTGTACTGTCTGTTTTATATCCATTTAAAAATTCTTTACCCCATCATCAGTTCAAATAAAGCTTGATTAATATCTGAATTCTTACCATAAACATTTTATCTTTCCAATTCTAATATTTAAAAACCTACTCTATGTAGATAAAAATTTGAATATACTTAATCCAGTTTTAAATAAAAGTGTTATCTGAGCTACTTCAAAATTCTTTCGCTTTAATATACAGTAAATAAGAATTAAACATAAACATACATATTGAATTAAAATGCCCCAAACTTAGAATGTTTATGAGAAAAATTATGCGTATTTATTTTTAAAAAATCTGATAATGAAACCATAGAGTATACAGCTCTGCAACTTAATGTATTAGTCAGCAAGAATATAAATACACTCTCTTTCTCCCTTTCTTTATCCTCTGGCACTTAAAAAAAAGTACTTGTGAGTTACGAACATAAGTATTTTTTCAAGAGAAGCTGTTTCAAATAAAATTTTAATTATTTTATTGTAGAGTAGAAAATATGAACAAAGATTTTCACTATTTTTCTTTGGCTTCAGAAATAAAATTTATTTTATCATGTTATTAAATCATGTAGAAATTTATTTTCCTTTCCTTCTGAGAATTTAAAGACTTCTGTTTCCTTCCTACTATACAAGAATCTTCCACATTTTTAAACATTAACCTGGAGAGAACATGCTCATCTATACCGCACAAGCAAAGATCAGAAGCATACATACAAGTAGGGAGGATAGGAAGCAGGCAGTAATGAAATGGATTGTCTGCAAATACTTAAAGAGAGTAAAACAGACTAAAAGTTGACTTACTTCTTATTATCACCATGCCCCAGTGATACTGTCAAGAAATAGTACATTCTCTAGGATAAAAGGTTCCTACTAGCATGCTCCCCACCCCTAGAAACCCTCCCCTCTTCCCCACTTTTGTAAGCCACTGAAGGAGACTACAGGTCTTTATCTTAGTCTCCAGGCTTATTTTTCATAAGATGTCCCCACCTCGGAAATTAACCGGTGAAAAAGTACTGCCTTATACTGTATCAATGGTTTTGGCCTTTAACTAATTTTTTTCATGCCCCAATCAATGTTTTGTGTGGCTTTATATCTAGTTGCTGGAAAAGCAAGGACAAATATAGGACCACTAAAAGAACACAGATTATAAGAGAAAGCAAGAGATTTAAGTAAAGCATCAGGCTACAGCTTTTTCACAGACATTAATTAAAACCAAGTCACAGGTGAATGAAAAAAGTCCTGAGAATCAGGGTTGCATTTGGGAAAAGTCATTATATTAATATTTAAAATTTAATTAAAATTGTAATAAATGTATGTGAGTTGAATGAAGTTAATTTCAAAGGGGAATGGTGAGTCCATATTCCAGCTGGTATTTTTCTTATTCAATTCTCAAATAGTCACCTGAAGATACTTTTGGGAGCAAAGTTATAAGACTTCAAGATGACTTTCTATGTAGACTGAAAAAATCAGTAGTGAGTATACTACACAGTTTACAAAGCACTTTCTATAAAACACATTATCTTGTTTGAGCTCCAAACAATCCTGTGAGTCAGACACTAAATCTAGTGGGAGGTAGTACATACATCTGAGGATAGAATATTGGCCATCGCATAATATCCACCACATAGCAACTGTGTGAACTGCTTTGTATCCTTGTTTCTCCATATGAGAAATGGGGAGGATTGATGTCCCTACCTCATAGCTATTGGGGAATTATATGAGATAAAACATCTAACTTTTATATAGTATCTGGTCTCTGGTAAGTGCTGAATAAATGCTATTATTATTATCATCATTATTTTACAGGTGAAGAGACAGACCAGGAGAGATTAAATTTAAAGTCACATGATTACTAAGTATCTAGGCTAGAAGCAGAATTCTAGACTGGATATATTCCTATGACCCTGTACTACGTATGGATACCTACTTTTAGAGTATGGAATACCCTTTGCACTATTTTTAAGAGTTTATTTTTTGCAGCAGAAAATGCCATTTGATTTTGACAAATTCAGTAATTTTATTAACATCATTTTCTTTTTAAAAACACACAATTAGGGTAGAAACTAGTCTAGAGCTATAAAAAAAAAATTGTCTTTTCTTTAAACCTCAGAAAAATGGAAATAAAGTTTACTAGTTGGTAGATAGGAGAAAGCCTGTAAGCTCTCTGGGTGCAGGGATATTGTTTACTGCTAAATCTCAAGACTCTAATTGGTATACAAACAGTTGCTCAATGAATATTTAAACTGAAAAAGTCAACTTTAAAACATGTCCTTAACAGGAAGATTTACCTCACTACGACATGTTTTCCTTTCTATTTTTAACTATATAACTAAAAAGTAGAGCATATGGTCACTGACCATAAAATAGGGGACTTTTATTAAAAGATTCAGAGTAAGAAATAAAAGACTAAATAAGGCCTTGAATAGCTTTATTGAAATCTGTATAAATAAACATGCACATTTCAAATGTAAACTCAAGTGAACTCAAGTGCAGACAAAATTTTAACCTCTGTCATGCAGGAGGTTAGTTTACATTAAAAAAAAAAAAGAAAGAAAGAAAAAGAAAAGGAAAGGATAAAAAGGAAAAACGCAAAACAGCTTTAAAAATACCAGGATGAAAAACCAGCTTTAATATTAAGGTATAAAGCAAAGCCATGATCAACATACCTCATTTATCCTGGTTAAATGCATTTTTCTTTCACGTTTAAATGCTAACATAAATAAATAATTTACCAAAATGTGCACTCACAGAGTGAACTTTTATTTACAATACACAATTTATAATCTATTGTATTTGATTAGTTCAAGTGAAGAACATTATACTTTTTGCTTTACTAATAGTGGGACACGTAGCAATTTCTCAGGTAGTCGATATGTGAAATGTGCCCCAGCATTTATTTTCTATTAAAGGCAGTATTATATGCCAATTGACAATACATTCTTTCAACTAGATCGAAGGGGAAAAAGCAGCAAATGAAAAATGTTTCAAATGTTCACACATATTTTTGGCATCCTGGATCCTTGAATGTGGTGAACTAAAATCAACTTCAAGGTTTGTATGTTATATATACTGTACAGGTTCTGACTCTGGAACATGCAATGCCAATTCTCTTGTAACAAGTTCCCTTCTGAGAAAAGCTGTAAGGCTATGGTGAATTCCATCAGGAACACACAAAGAAAGTTAACAGACCTACCTTTAAAGCCAATTGTCCATTAGTAATTTAAAGGCCAGAAAAAAATTTCTCACCTAAGCTTGATGCAATCATTACTATGGATACAGAATACTATTAAATTTGTCTTTATATTACAATACTTGGGAGAGCTAAAAGTTGCCAAATTACTAAAAAATGGGGTAGAGAAAAACAGACAGCCAAAATTTTAATTTTGGACCAACACCAGATTTAAAGATATGCATTTTAAATTTAAAGTAAGTAAAAAAGAATTTGAATATCTAAGGAATAGATCCCAACAGCAGTGAAAAATACTTACATTTAACTGAAAAGTGACTTTCGATGAAGTGTGAAATCTAGAACCTGTTTCCACAGTAGTAGTAAGATGAACATAATATTCTGTTTTTTTATGGTACTACAAAAGGAAATAACTTTTTCAAGACTGCTTCTTGTATCATGATTTAGTTTTATAACAGGCCCACACTGATTCCAGGTAAAGACTTGGAAATTTGGTTTTCCAAGAATACTACTGCAGTATTTATGCCACATTGATACTGCAGCTCATTATCATAGTAGTATGTGGCAGCCTAATGCACATGAACTAGATTATCCAAGAACTAAGTTCAGCCATAGGTTTCTTGCAGTTATTATCTGAGCAAAATAAATGACCAACATCCACAAATTTAACATTTGTCATCAATTAACTCACATCCAAAAAATTAAAGAAAACGTAATTCATCAAAACAGCAGCAAACTTAAAAGGGATTTATTTGTGATTTCCTATATATATTTAGCTTGTAAATACAAGACTGTAAATGTATTAAGAGACAATTTATGTTAAAGTTTTCATTGTGTTTCACTTCAAGTACTGCACAAGTTAAAATCTGATAAAGGATTTACATTCAGTGATCTGAAACTCCCCATCTCAGACTTTTGTTTAATGTGGTGGGTAACTTCATCATTTCAATAGATACCACCAGCAGGAAAGTCTCTCTTTTATGGCTTCTAGGACTTTCATTAGTTAGTGTGCATACAGTTCTCGTTTTCTATATCATTGTCATTATCATTGCTATCTTCATCACTTTCTAATGGGATGCCTGTGGCAGCTGAAGCACCTTTAGTTTCTCGGTCAAGGGGGAAAAAGCCAGTTCCACTGAAAGTGTCTTGTCTCTGGTAGAAGAGTACATATGCTGCTTTGGACTGTTAAAACAAACAAAGAATATTATAATGGTTATGATTCTCAAAGATCACATTAAATATAGAATGAATTTTTAGCTGATAACCAATTTTGGTGATAGGATATAAATCAAGAACACCACACATGGTCAATGGAGGTTACTAAAATTTATTAACTATATCAATAGTATGACTTCTATCTATAAAGGAAGAATGGTCACTGGATTTAACATTTATTCTCTTCTAAGTTAGCTGGACAGATAAATCACAATGCAACCATATCACAGATTCACCTTCTTACTCTAACATGAAATAGAATTCTATGCCTTCTTTCCTCTTGTCTCTAAGGACAAAGCAAGTGTCTTTCTAATAGTAATAGCTTCATTCTGTATTTGTTCTAGATTCCAACTTTTCTTACCATCTTAAGGATACTGCTCCATCAATCATCACTGTGTAACTTTAATGAGTTCTTATCTACTGGACTTTTTTGGCATAAAAAATACTTAAGTCTTCTCCCTCATAAATTCCTCTCCATTCCTTTTCTAGCTGCCATATATCTCTTACTCTTCCTCGCAGCCAGGCTGGGGTCTATAGAAAATCTAATATTCATCATTTACTCTCATGCACACTCCTCAATCAATGTGATTGCTGCAACCACTGTAATGAAATGCCTTTCACCAGGCTCAAAACCCTCTTATAAACAAATTAAATGGGTGCCTTTTTTAGCCAATCTTTCAGTGGCATTTAATGCTTTACTCCTCCTCCTGCATTAAAGCATTTTTGGCTTCTGTTATACTACTTTTCCTTAGATGCTTCATCTCTACAGTTTCTTCTGATTTTCCTGTGGGCTCATTAAATCCTGACTTAAAGTAAAAAAAAAAAAAAAAAAAAAAAATGTTTTTTCAGTCCTCAGCTCACTGCTCTTCTGAATATGTATCTTCCCATAGGTGACTCATTCAAACCTATGGTTTTAACTGCTACCTAGAACAGACAATTCAAATTCATAACTTAAGCCAGTTCTCACCCCTGAACTCTAGTCCAATTAGTCCAACTACCTAATGGAAATTTCCACAGAACTATTATACAGGTATCAATTTCACAGCAAATTTTCTTATTCACTATCTTTGTAAATGTCAAAGTACGAGTCATCATCTCCCTCCCCCCTCTATATTTACATGTCATCTTAATCAAGTTCTAGTATTTCTATCCATTAAAGAGCTCACAAATCCATTCTCCCCTGTCTATATACTTATTACCACTGATTTAACTTTAGAAGATCTTGTGGCTTAAATTTCAGGACAGCCTCCTTTCCTCTGGAGGCTGAATAATGGCCTTTGGGCTTCTTTACTGGGTGCCCTCCAATCTGTCTTCTAAAGTGTTCTCAAGACATGTTAAGATGGAAATTTAATAATGTTCTTCTGTTAGTTAACAACCACCCAATACTTCTTACAGACTTTAAGAAAAGATCAAAACAACGAAGAACTCATCTTTCATGATCTGAGTGCCAAGTTTACCCCCGGTCTAATTTTTGCTCCACATTCCTAACAAGTCTTTTGTTTCAGTAACACCAAATTATTTGCTGTTCCCTTAGCTAAATGGTATATTCTGCCACACCTCCTTGCTTTCATAGCTACTGTTCTTTTTGCTAAGAATATCTTTGGTTTTGGTTATTTTGTCTAATTTACCACTATTCATATTTGCAGACTCAGATCAAACACTCCCTGCACTGGTTCTGTTTCCTTACACTCCAATTAGTTGAGACAGCTGCCTCAATCTATACAGTCAAGATATTTAACAGTAATTATCATATACAATTGTCAATTCATGTCTCTGTCACCTATAGATTGTAAGCTTCTTGACATTAGAGATAGCTGTCTTTTTTGGCTTCCCTGGTGGCTCAGATGGTAAAGAATCTGCCCATAATGCAGGAGACTCAGGTTCAAACCCTGGGTCAGGAAGATACCCTGGATGAATGGCTACCACTACCCACTCCAATATTGTTGCCTGGGAAATCCCACGTACAGAGGAGCCTGGTGAGCTACAGGACTAAACGATTAACACTTTCACTTTCAACCTTGTGTAGAATAGTGTTATATATAGAATGTATTCAAACACTTGTTGACTAAATGAAGAATTATTACTGTTAAAATGTAAGGTAACATCAAATTCACATACTGTATATAAACAAGATATTTATCTGAAAGCAATATTAGGGCAGTGTTGTCAAATAGACTTTGAAGGAGGAAGTAGGCAACTTAAGGGTTTTGGTTGGGAGACTAAAGAAGAGAACAGAACTGAAAAATGAGGGATATGATATAAAATTAGAAGTCTAAATATACGACAAAAATGTAGTTAACTTAAGCATAAACACATTTTAAAAAATACTAAGACTTCAAAAGTCTCTTTTTGTTCTTTGCTGTAGCTATAGGGAGATAAGCAATGATATGTATGTATATAAATCATGTGTACAAACAGGTGATAAAGATATAAAACATCTATAAACAACTCAAAATAACTTCATATCTATGTATACAATAACTGATTAAAACTATGCCAGTAACTGGGCTCAGAAGTTTATTAATTTATTAAACTGACTTTTAAAGCATTATAAACTAAAACAAAACAAAAAGCTAGTCTCTGCCCTCAAGGAATACATAATTTAAACTGGGAAATAAAGTAAAGCAATCAGTGCTCCCCACATCAACAGAAAACCTCTGTATAGGAAATATCATTGCATGAGGAAATACTACATTTCTCATTCATTGTAAATACTGTGATCAATAAGCAAAATTTATAAAGGCAAAATTTATAGAATAATAAATTCTTATCAAGCAAGCCTTAGTTTTCTTCTTAGAACATTATTAGTCACCTGTCATCTATTCATCAATCAATAGAGGCTACCCTGGTGGCTCAGCAATAAAGCATCCACCTGCAGAGCAGGAGACCATCTATAATCTAGGAGGCACAAGTTTGATCCCTGGGTCAGGAAGACCCCTGGAGAAGGAAATGGCAACCCACTCCAGTATTCTTGCCTCGAAAATGAGGAGCCTGGCAGGCTACAGTCCATAAAAGTTGGACATGATTTAGTAACTAAACCAACACTGTCAATCAATATTTGATAATAAAAATGTGCTCTGATAGGAAACAAAGCAAATGCCAATATTTTTGCTCCAGCTATGGCTGACAAGCTGATGCAAGTGTGAGCAGATGTAACTTCCTAATTTTTCTACTATTCAGAAAACATCAGACAAATACACAGGGTTAATTCTGAAAATTTTGTAATTTGTTTTACCTAATTATATCATTTCGAGACTTTGAATATGTAATTGTCATAAAGGATAAGACTTTTCTTTAAATATCTCAGGTATGGTAAGGCCCTTAAAAGTTTTTTATTTTTCTAATTTAGCATTCTGACTTTAGCCAATGTCTAGAATGTCTGAGCCTATTGTTCAGGGGAGAATTTAATATTTTCATTAGAAAAGTCCAGTTTTCATGTTGAAAACTACCAGAAAAGTTTTCATGTTCAACTTATGCTTCTGCTAGTGGACAAATTTAGAAGACAGATCTCCACTTAAAAGGACAATTTTATGTTATCTTTAAATAAGAACGAGTCCCTCAACTATTAGAACTGCTAGAATATAGACTATAGTGCTCCATGGGCCCCTTTTAAAACAATGGATTCCTTGATCTTCAAGATTAAAAGACATACTTACCACAATCTGGTCTTCAGACGCAGTTGAGACACTACTATCATCAAAGTAGTACCATTTTCCATCATCTTTATTTTTTGCGAAAGCAGTATCTAATGAAAAAAATACAATCACTTCTATCACTTAAATGATCTGTGGTTTTCTGGGAGGGAACCCTCATGACTTTAAAATTGTCTATATAAGGAATACCTATTAAAATTACATGATAATCACCTACATTAGGCCAATCTATCGTATATTCAACTGATTCCAATGTTTAAAGGTTTTCAGAATAATTTTCTATAATCTGGAAGTCTATGATACTTTCTATCTATACTTTTTTTTTTTTTAATCCCAGGAACATACAGGGCATATTTATTATTTTTTTAATACAAAGAATAACAATACTAATGACAATAAATGGTGATTAGCATTTGTATCGGGCCCAGTGCTGTATTATTTCATAAAGAAGGTATTATCATTACTATTCTTCTAATTTTACAGATGAGGAAAGTGAGGCATCAGGAGAAGTTTAATTTGTCCAAGAGTATAGCTGTTAGGCAGCAGAGTTAGGATTTACACTCAGCTCTGTTTATGATTCCAAAGTTTGAATTTTCAAGTGTAAGTTTAAATTTTCTATGACCAATATTTTTTCAACAATACTATAACTCATTGATCTGTATTGTTTTGTTTTTTTTTACATCAGAATCATTTCCAGTCTTCAACAAAAGTACAGGGCAAGAGAAATGTAAAAAGCGATCAATTAATCTGCACAAATTTTAAAGATTTGCTTTATCATTAAGTTAAAAAAATGCCCACTTTTCCTATCTCATACTTTGTATAAACTACCCAATAACTAGAAACAAAGCTGCAAAATGTACTCATAACAATTATCTGCTGTCATAACTTTTAAAAAGTGACACTACAGATTTTGTCTTCTAAATAGTTCTACTCCTCTTAAAATTATTCTTCGGAGTGAAGCCCATTATGGGTTGTAAATTTGTCAATCTGAAATCAAGTCCACCACATTCACAAATTTAAAGAAACATATTTTCAGACCAATAAGTCTGACACTAAAAGGACAAGATTGAACAATAATATTGGGCTTCCCTGGTGTCTTATCTGGTAAAGAATCCACCTGCAATGCCGCAGACCTGGGTTCAAACCCTGGGTTGGGAAGATCCCCTTGAGAAGGGAAAGGCAACTCACTCCAGTATTCTGGCCTGGAGAAGTCCATGGACTGTATAGTCCATGGGGTCACAGAGAGTCGGACACGACTGAGCAATTTCAAAAAAAAAGAAAAAAAAAAGAGACACATCTAACAAAAAGGCACACAGAGTTTGCAAACTAAATGATGGTATCAAAAGAAAGCTAAACTAATATTTGTAATTCTGAGAAAAAGACAAAATGAAAAATGAGTATCAAACTCAGGTAAAAAAGAATAGATAAAAGAAGAGCTATCCATTTTAAACATAAATGCAACTAATAATGCAAAACAACTAATAAAACTGTTAGATGAAACAGATAAATCATTTTAGTAGTAGTCCTGACAAATTCATCCCAGAAAAAGAATGAACATCAAAAATAACCAGAAATAGTTGTGATTTAAATAAAACTAATAAGATTAACTGTAATAGAAACAGAGAACTCTATGTTTGAATGGGGAATACATATGCTTTTAAAGTACATAAACATTTAAGAAGCAGTCCATGTATTAAGCTACATGAAAGCCTTAATAAACTCCTAAGGTTAATATAGATAATGGCCCTAATTACTATAAAATAAAATTAAGAAAAAAAGGACAGCTTTACAAAAAATATATACTTGAAAAAGCACATGAGACAATCTTGTGATATTCAGAAAATTATATAGGAAACTAAAAACATACACAGAATTCAAAGAAAAAGAAGACTACTTTTTAAAAATTTATGTAACAGTGATAGAGTATTTAAAGGAAAACTTATGGCTTTGATTATAGCCTTCAACAGAGGGAAAAGAATGAAAACAAAGTTAAGGATGCAACCTAAGCAACCAAAGGAATAACAGAGCAAATTCAAAGTAACAAGAGGAAAAACATACCAAGGAGAAGAGAAGAAATCAACAAGATAGAAGACATACCATGTATAATAAAAAAAAAACAAACATAATACAATAGAAAGTCTAATTCTTTCAAAAGACAGAAAAGAACAAGGGACCAAAAAATATAGCATAAGAGTATTATAAACAACTATTCTCAAATAAATTGGGAAATACACATTTTAAGAAAAATGGAGAATGTCAATATGTACACATTCTGCAAAAAGAAAATCAATAAACATGACATAAATAGAATAATTTATGCCTGAGAAGTCCAAATAGTTTTATTGGATGAATTCTACGAAACTTTCTTACTAGTTAATTCTTATATTATACTAGCTGCTTCAGGAAACATAAAACAGTAAAATGTCCTAGCCTGTTTCATTAGACTAGGTCATAATCTTGATTCCAAATTCAGACTTAAATTGAAGAAAGTGGGGAAAACCACTAGACCATTCAGGTATGACCTAAATCAAATCCCTTATGATTATACAGTGGATTGAGAAACAGATTTAAGGGCCTAGATCTGATAGAGTGCCTGATGAACTATGGACAGAGGTTCATGACACTGTGCAGGAGAGAGGGATCAAGAACATCCCCAAGAAAAAGAAATGAAAAAAAGCAAAATGGCTGTCTGAGGAGGCCTTACAAATAGCTGTGAAAGGAAGAGAAGCGAAAAGGAGAGGAGAAAAGAAAGATATAGCCATTTGAATGCAGAGTTCCAAAGAATAGCAAGGAGAGATAAGAAAGCCTTCCTCAATGATTAGTGCAAAGAAATAGAGGAAAACAATAGAATGGGAAAGACTAGAGATCTCTTCAAGAAAATTAGAGATACCAAGGGAACATTTCATGCAAAGATGGGCTCGATAAAGGACAGAAATGGTATGGACCTAACAGAAGCAGAAGATATTAAGAGGAGGCAAGAATACACAGAAGAACTGTACAAAAAAGATCTTCACAACCCAGATAATCATGATGGTATGATCACTCATCTAGAGACAGACATCCTGGAATGTGAAGTCAAATGGGCCTTAGAAAGCATCATTACGAACAAAGCTAGTGGAGATGATGGAATTCCAGTGGAGCTATTTCAAAGCCTGAATGATGATGCTGTGAAAGTGCTGCACTCAATATGTCAGCAAATTTGGAAAACTCAGCAGTGGCCACAGGACTGGAAAAGGCCAGTTTTCATCCCAATCCCAAAGAAAGGCAATGCCAAAGAATGCTCAAACTACTGCACAATTGCACTCATCTCACACGCTAGTAAAGGAATGCTCAAAATTCTCCAAGCCAGGCTTCAGCAATATGTGAATCGTGAACTTCCAGATGTTCAAGCTGGTTTTAGAAAAGACAGAGGAACCAAAGATCAAATTGCCAACATCCGCTGGATCATGGAAAAAGCAAGAGAGTTCCAGAAAAACATCTATTTCTGCTTTAGTGACTATGCCAAAGCCTTTGACTGTGTGGATCACAATAAACTGTGGACAATTCTGAAAGAGATGGGAATACCAGACCACCTGACCTGCCTCTTGAGAAACCTGTATGCAGGTCAGGAAGCAACAGTTAGAACTGGACATGGAACAACAGACTGGTACCAAATAGGAAAAGGAGTACATCAAGGCTGTATATTGTCACCCTGCTTATTTAACTTATATGCAGAGTACATCATGAGAAACACTGGACTGGAAGAAACACAAGCTGGAATCAAGATTGCAGGGAGAAATATCAATAACCTCAGATATGCAGATGACACCACCCTTATGGCAGAAAGGGAAGAGGAACTCAAAAGCCTCTTGATGAAAGTTAAAGAGGAGAGTGAAAAAGTTGGCTTAAAGCTCAACATTTGGAAAACTAAGATCATGGCATCTGGTCCCATCACTTCATAGCAAATAGATGGGGAAACAGTGGCTGACTTTATTTTTTGGGGCTCCAAAATCACTGCAGATGGTGATTGCAGCCATGAAATTAAAAGACGCTTACTCCTTGGAAGGAAAGTTACGACCAACCTAGACAGCATCTTAAAAAGCAGAGACATTACTTTGTCAACAAAGGTCTGCTAGTCAAGGCTACGGTTTTTCCAGTAGTCATGTATGGATGTGAGAGTTGGACTATAAAGATAGTTGAGTGCAGAAGAACTGATGCTTTTGAACTGTGGTGTTGGAAAAGACTCTTGAGAGTCCCTTGGACTGCAAGGAAATCCAACTAGTCCATCCTAAAGGAGATCAGTCCTGGGTGTTCACTGGAAGGACTGATGTTGAAGCTGAAACGCCAATATTTTGGCCATCCAATGCAAAGAGCTGACTCATTTGAAAAGACCCTGATGCTGGGAAAGATTGAAGGCAGGAGGAGAAGGGGATGACAGAGGATGAGATGGATGGATGGCATCACTGACTCAATGGACATGAGTTTGGGTAAACTCCGGGAGTTGGTGATGGACAGGGAGGCCTGGAGTGCTGCAGTTCATGGGGTCGCAAAGAGTCGGACATGACTGAGTGACTGAATTGCTAATGAAAGAACAACTAAAAAAAAAACTACAATATCATTTCAGACATGAATTAAATTTTATTTAATCCTAAACAAAACTAGCTAACCAAATCCAACTGAGTATATTAAAAAAAATATTTAATGAATAGGATTTACCCCAGAATACAATGATGGTTCTTCAGAAAAACCTATCAACTGGAGAGCACAGATTGGTATAATCATCCTGGAGTGCCGTTCACAGTACTTTACTCCAACCCAGCAATCTTATATCTGGGTATGTAGCTCAAAGAAATTCTCACATAGGAGACTAAAAACACTGATGTTTACTGTTCTCGAAATGGTAGAAAGTTAAAGTTAATGTGGATGTCCACCGTGAAGTGAAAAGAGAGAATATGGTAGATGTAAGTCATGAGTGGTTAGAAGCAATGAATTAAATTGACACAAGTAATATGGAGAAGTCTTAAGTGTCAAGAGAGAAGAGTAAACTCTACAGCAGAGCAACAATCATATAAATTAACAATGATGTGTGATTTGTGAGAGCGCATACAACAAACATGTTAGAAAGGGGAGGAGGAGGAGAAGGCGAAGGACAGGAGCCCTGAACGGACCGGTGATTTCCTGTGCTCTGAGGAGTATGATTAACTCAATCCTCTTCTCTTAATGTTAAAAAAAGAAAAAGAGTTTCAAAAGCTGATTCATTCATTAATCAATATCTACTGATGTAGACACAGTATCTACTGTGTAAGACACATCTCACATTTTTCTTTTAAGAAGTAATAAATATTTTAAGGAAAAAAGTCTGGCGTTATTAAACATCATGACTTTAGTAAAAAAGTAAATTATCTACTTACAGTGTCCTCCTCCCATTCCTCCATAGTGGTTGGAAACGGCAATCAAATTATAGCGGCAAGGACCTGCATTTGGATTAATTAGGAATTCTGACATATCCAAATCACTGTTTAAAAAAGAGATCAAGTTAATTTTATGTTTCCCCTAAATGTAACGAAATTTTACTCTTCAGTCAGTGTTGTTTGACTCTCATTTAAATATACTCCTATACACACACACACATATATATCTCATTAAAGAAATTACTAAGGGCCAAGTAACTATAAAATTATACAAATACCCTTGAGATTTGAGTGTTTCAGCAAAAATTTTCTTAGGGATTGAGAGAATTTAAAAATTCTCCACTGATCGTTTGTATTCAGATTAGTATTTTCATGCTAATACATTTCTTAGTATAAGAGGAATTATAGACATCACCATTTATCATGTGGGTTCTTTTTTAAAGTCATTTTCAGAAATTATTTATTTAAGGAAGAATAAAGGGATAGTGAAAAAAAACTTTCTTAGAAATTGTATCCTAATTTGAATATAAAATATATTTAAATATAACCCCAATATCTATTCTATGTTTTCCAAGTTTTGATGACCTATGCATCCTAAATGAGCAACATTCTCTGAAATACAACCAGCTGTTTATAATTTATCACACACAAAACTGGAATATGACCATTTTATAGTTTATCTTTTTTTCTGGTTATTCTTTTTATATTTGTATAATTAAAAAGCAATAACAATTCTAAATTTCAAATAGATCTCTAATAGATTTAGCTTATCATTACTCTTGTTTCTTTTTTTACTCGTATTTTCAAAATGCTGTATTCTTGAAAAGTTTGATGGCTCATAATTTTGTTTTGTTAAAGAGAAAATAAGCATTTTTATTCTATAATTGCAAAACATTTTCAATTTTAAATTTATAAACATGGATTAGAATAAGCAATCCAGAGAATGTTTTCAGTATTACATTATTTATTTCCTTCCAGTCACCTCTGCATGCATATACAACACCAGTCTTCAGTATCTGTTTACTTACAAACTGTAGTAAGTAAATTTGGTATGCCAATATTATGAAATATGAAAGAATACTGCCAATTTTTTTTTCAGGAAAATGTTAGAGCAGCATGGTGTTTTTACAAAATAGGGTGTAATGAAGTCCTTCCTGGACTCCATGAATGAAGATACATTATTCCCTTTTTGTCCATCTGAATTCTCAATGATTTTAATTTAAGAATAAAAAAAGACTACTGATATGCTGTATATAGACTTCTTTATATATTTTTACAAATAGGATGACTTACTCTGGACACTGAAATAAGAAAACCAAAAGATGACAATAGGAATGACTTATTACTCTACTGATCATCTGCCTTCTAAACAATTCCACTATTCAGTTTTCACATTAGTTTTTTTTAAAATGCATTTAGGAATAATGGAGGATTAATGATGAAAACAAAACCACTAAGATCCCATGAAGTATCTTAGATTTACAAACAGGGCCAGTGAACTCAAAAGATAATGTAACATAAAATAAGTTTTACTTTTTTTTTTTAATGTATTTTCTCTTTGTCCTTTGAAAGATCTCTTAAGGAATAAAAATTGTTACTAATCCATACAAATTGCTAGAACAACCCCAAAAATACACTCAAAAACTGAGACTGGATCTAAAACAAAACAAATGAACAAATATAACAGAATAGAAACAGACTCACAGATACAGAGAACAATCTTGTGGTTGCCAAAGGGGAAGACGGGTGGGAGGATGGGTAAAATAGGTGAAAAGGATTTAGATATACAATAAGTCGAAAGGACTTAATGTATAGCACAGAAAGTACGGCTAATATTATAGTAACTTTGTATGCTGTGTAATGTATAAAATTATCAAATCACTATACCTTACACCTGAAACCGCATAATATTTAAAGTCAACTATGTGTAAAAATAAATAATAAAACACCTACAATTTGGGAGTGATGTTAAAAAAAGTTAGAGGTGCCCAAGGTTTATTAAGTTCAATCAGAACTTACTTGATAGGAAAATCAACTAAGGTATCCAACTTGTCTCTCATGTATCGACTATAAGAAAATCGCTTGAGATGTACCACAAGTACTGGAGGCAGAGACCATAAATCCAATTTCTTTGTGGCTTGCTGATGTTCTTTACAATTGGGACAATACCTAAATATATACAGAAAGATTTAAAGTTTAGTAGAGATAATGTCAGAGGTAATATCAGGTAATGCCTAATATGTAAAAGACTGACAGGAACTTGTTATTTTTAATCAATACATGTTTCAAATAGATTTAAGTAGTGAAAATGAGTATGTAAATAAGTATCCAAAGAAATAACGAGGGCTAGATTATTTACATTTTAGTAAGCTAAAAAAACATGGATGTAGCAAAACTGTGCTGAAATAAAGGTATTAGAAAAATCTTGAGACTTTCTGGACTCAAATTAGTAACAACACAAAAGATATTGTGATTTTCCTAAAAAAGCTTCTGTTGGAATACCTCCACAGCTAAAAGTTCCTGGAAAAATGTAACTAAAATGAATTATTCATAGTAAAAGAGCTATTATGGAAAATATACTAAAACAAGATTAAAACTTAACATTATAAAACTTTAAAGACATTTTCATTCTTAATATATTATTAGCATATAAACAGATGCTTATTGTTTAAAATATCAAAGGGAATTTAACTATTACTTTTTCAATTTGAGGTAGCACATACATCAGTATATACCCTTAAAAAATAATTAGAAACAATTATTTAATTTTGTCTCTTACCAGGGATCTTCAGCACCTAGCTTTTCTTTTGTTGTAAAAAGCTCAATGCAATCTTTTAATTTCACAAAGGGTTTTTTAGGAGGTTTGTATTCCACACTTTCATGTTTTTCAAAATCCTAAAGAGAAGTATTTCTTGAGTTAAGAAAACAAATGAAACAAAACTAATTTTAGTGATATCATATTACTATGAATAGTCATGAAAAACTCCTAAATGTTCTAAAATAAATCAAAAGCTTATTTCAGCTGACATTTACAGTATTTCTAACACTTCTTGTATACATACCTATACAGACAATCAGGAAGTTTAAATAGTAGGTTCAAAGAAGATGAACCTTTTGTCTTTTAACACATAACCATTTTTAAAATTGCAAAATAAACATATTTGGTAGAAGAAAAAGAGTGTAACAAAACAGTGTGATCAATATGGAAAAGAGAAAGAAGGAATGAGCGATGACTTACCTCAGCAGCATTTTCATCAAAATATCTTTTTTTCAAATCAGGATCCCAATCCAAAGCAAGGAAAGACCTTTCTAAGGTGGAAAACATATTTTTTTCTTTAAGATTTAATATGCTGTATTGAGTTAATATATTTTAAGATATAAAATAATACATTTTAAGATATATAGCAGAATAGAGAGATTGCTGTACTAGGTGATCAGGGTAATTTGCTATTTCCAAGCCATTAAAATATTTTAAAAAAGATACAAAACTTAAGCGTAAGTCCAATCTTCATTTAATAAACGCTGACATGTTTTAGTATACTTAGAAATGAAGGCTTTTTATTTAAACATGTAGATAGATAAGTAAATGTTACTTCCTAGGACAGTGCTGAATTTCAAGGTTTCATCTCAAAAAAAACCAAAAAAAAAACCCCAACACACTTTGGTCAGTTTAGTGTTTAAGTCATTTTCCACAAATACTTACCATCTAACCTAAGCTGCCTATCATCAAATCTTATATGCCTGGTATCATCTTTGATGTAGTTGATATCAGTATTGCCTAAGTTGTTGAACTGGAATGTAAACAATCGCTTTTTGTGTCCCGTGAGTTGACCTCTGCAAGTTTCTTCAGTACATAATCCATTTTCAGAATCATTATCTCCTCCAACTGAATCTTCCGACTGACTGTTCTCATTCTCGGAGGGCAGTTCTTGATCCTGGCTGGATTCATCATCTGGCTCATCTGTTTCCATTTCACCTAATATTAGATATTAGAAATCTTTATATAAACCCAATGCTACATTATTAATACTTATTGATATGAACATTTTCCCCCCCAGGCTTGCAGATATTGTTAAGTTCCTTAATCCTCATCCTCTTAATTTCCCTCTGCAGCAATAACCCAAGAGAAAATTTTACAATTTAATACATAAATCTTACTTGGTGAGCCTTCTTCATGGATGCCATTTGGGCCATTCCCATTAATATTTTGGTCCTTACAGCAGTGTAGGGATCCTTCAGTGTCTTCAGTGTCAGTAGATATTTTGACATATCGGCTGAAATAAAATCAGAAATCAAACAAGTTCAGTTCTACTAAGGTAAAAACTTAGAAAAGTTTTCCATTCTTTCAATAAAACAAAACTTAAAAATGCAATTAACAGTGGTCATTTAGTGGATTCAATGATAAATTCAGGCTCAAGGTATGGTACCATAATCATCTGTGTTTGGCTGTCTTAAAAAAAAAAAGTTAATTTGTTACTTCTAGGGTTTTAACATCTTCCTCTTTTATGTTAAAAGTTTGTGGGAAATAATTTCATAAAATTATTTTATAAAGATTCTCATTTAGATGATGTATATATATAGTACACTAAGACCACTTACAGATTGTAATGTGATCTTTACATATGGGTTATGGGACTATAATGATTAAAACAGGTATGCAAGAAAGAATACTAAATATGTCAGTTATAACAGATAAAAGAAAGGGAGTAAATGGCATTCTTGATTACTCTAATTCAAACCAAGGTTCAATTCAAAAAGATGTTGCCTTAGAAAAGAAAGAATCATAAAAGCTTATCCTTTTAAATAAAACTATTTATTATTATGAGTTCTTGTTATCAGTATGAGCGCTGTGTATAAAGAAATGAAGCATAAGACATTTGTTATGATTTCAAAGTGCATACATGATAAACTATTTTCTTCCAACTATAAACTTTTGGTGTAAAACAACTAAGAGAATTTATGCTTCCTGTATTTGAAATTATCTCAGTGAAGCGTTTCACATGATCAAGAAACTGATTAGCCTATAATTTGATTTCTTACACTGCTACCTGTCTAAACAAAGATAATATAGATGACTAATTATGTTCTGATAGTACCTTGCATGTTTGCTTTTATTAGCTATTTAATATTTTATTTTGTTAATGCAGAACTGTTTGGCACTTACCACATTCTCACAAGCAAAAGATTATAGAGTTTATCTTCAGTATTGTTTCGTGGAACAGCCATAAGAAAAGGCTGACCAAAAAGTGAAGAACCAGTATGGTGGGTGTAACTTGAGTGTCTAAATTTTTCTCTCAGGCAAACAGGAATAATCACATGCTCTGTATCTTCTGTCCTATTTATGTTAATCTCAAACCTGCAAGGATAAAACTGACTGTAAACTTTGAAAATTTTATGATATTTCCTTTCATTTTTTTCTCAAGAAATATTTGTGCAATGAATTTCATACTTACACATAAATATCATCACGTTCCATAATACTACTAAGATTTTCATCCATTGCAAATATTCTGTGAAATCTATGATTGTATATATCAGTAACTATCATCTAAAAGGAAATAAATTTCTATTAAGCAGGGTTTACAACAGTGAAAAACTAAACTCCAATTTACCTACTTTAAACCCAGAAACATCCTACCTTATCTGCAGGTACGCCTGACAAAAGAGACAATGCTGTACAAAGATCAAGTATGTTTCCAATTTTGGGGACAACCACTTTGTACTAAAAAACAAAAAAGAAAATTGCAATGACTTTATTACTTTGGAAAAAATACTCACTAGTGAGACTAACCTTCTGGTTGCTTCCTCACATTCACTTGGCATTTGGCTCACAGTATCTGTCTCCGATCTTGCCATTGTCCTGGGTGACAAAGTCCATGTGGACAGTTTATCTTAGCCTTATTATTCCTTCACTGCTCAATTCAAAGGCCTACACTTGCATTTAACCATGGTTCACGTCTCAGACCTTGCCATCTCCTTTTCCACCTGATACCTTAAACTCTTAACTGTCTAAACACTATTTATTTTTCCTGGAGACCCATTCTTTCCTATTCTTGGCTTGCACTGAGATATCTAGTCCTTTTAACTCTCAGTTTTTTCCACTGGCTCCTTAATATCTCCATGCCCTTCCATCCCCATGATTTATCCCTTCATTCCACTGCAAAAACTTTTAACTACTTTATTATTCAGCTATTCAATTTTATTCTTGCTATACTTTCTTAGAGTTCTTTAGATATGCCGGAGTAAATTGCCCAACTTTACAGACTGGTGTTTGTACTACAAACTCACAGTGCCCAATCTCAATGGATCCTTCAATCCTAGCCAGAAATTCTTCTGTCTCCTTTATTTGCTTATTCTCATATTTCTCTCAATAACTATTTAAAATCGTCACTATTTCTTAGGCTTCCTATTTCACCATTACTCCTCTCACTATCAGCAGAATACCTATTTGAGTGAGAAAACAGCCTAGGCGATAGGAAAATCTCCAACTTATTGTTTCCCCTGTAAACCTGAGTCTAAAAAGTCCTTTTCTCTGTCTCTTTTGATACAAGGAAAGGGAATCAGGTGGTACTCTTCCCATTCTAAAAGTGGTTTAAAAAGATGCAAACAATTAAAAAAAAAATGCTTTGCAGCTTAAAACAAACAAAAAAAAGACTAACCCTGGCATCTATATATTCTCTTCTGACTCCTCTAGAACATAAACTCAGCAATTATCCTTTATTTCATTTTATCTTGGTGGCTCAGACAGTAAAGAATCCACCTGAAATGCAGGAGACCCAAGTTTATCCCTGGGATGGGAAGATCTCCCAGAGAAGGGAATGGCTACCCACTCCAGTATTCTTGCCTGGAGAATTCCATGGACAGAGGAGCCTGGTGGGCTACAGTCCATGGGGCTGCAAAGAGTTGGACACAACTGAGCGACTAACACTTTCACTTTACTTTTTAACTCTTATAAAATCAGAAATGTCTCAAAAAACAAAACCATCTCTCGTTGCTTTTTAATAATTCTCCACTAATTGTCTCCCTTTCTCTTCTGATTCATAAATAGCCTTGTTAAAAGTAATGTCCACACTCTTGTAACTTATCTCCCATTCACTTATTAATCCACTCCTGGCTTCTGTCCTCACCTCTTTAACCTGTGATCAAGGCTACCATTTAACCAAGTCTTTATCAGTCTTTATTTTATTATCTCTCTGTAGCAAGACTGCTGACCACTGCCTCCTTCAAAATCTTCCTTTCCCTACAACACTACTACATCTTATTCTTTTCTAATGCCTTGGTCAAATCTTCTTGAGGAAAGAACTAACCCTCTAGTGTAATCCTTCAGGCTTTTATCTTTAGCCTTCTTGATTCTATATGCTCTCCTTAGATTAGGTGACAATATATCCCAGTTTGCTTTGGCCAGTCCTGGGTTAATCTCATGTCTTGGTATAATTATTAATATGGCCCTTTTCATTTTTCAAATTTCTCTGGTTTAGATGATCAATTAAGTTATCTCATCCTTCTAATACATTCCCTACCATCTTCATAGAGCTCACCACTCAATTTATCTCTCAAGCATAGATCTCTCTCCTCTAGTCTACACATATAAAGTCAATGCTTATTGATACTTCTCCCAAATTTTCCTCATGATTCTCAATTTGTCCAATACTTAACACAGATTTAAGTCATGTTAAATCAACATATCCAATACTAAATTAGGCTGCTTCTTAAAACTTTCTTCCTATATCTTCCAGTAAAACAAGCAGTACCATTCTCCTCAGTTTTCCAATCCCATAAACTTGAATATCTTAATATATTTTCAACTCCTATATTCAACTGGCTTCTACCTGCCTGTCATCCTGATACTTAGCTCGAGAGTCCAAACCCTTGTCATCTGTCATCTCATCACTACAAAAAAACCTTTTATTTAACCTTTTACTTAGTACATCTGATCTAAGCCTCTCCAATCTAATCTCTGCACTAGCCAGTGTTCTTTCTGAAACAAATCTACCATACCATCTCTTTACTTAATAAGCTTTAATGGTTCCTTTAGTCTTTAGGATGAAGTCCAAGCTTCTTGTGATAGCACATTAAGCTTCTTTGTGATCTAGCTTCTGTTTACCATATTATCTACCTGTAGTTTCCAGAAGTGGGCCATGTTCTCTTTTGCCTCAGCCCTTTCTTTGTATGTGTCACTCTCTTGGTATTTATTCCCAATTTTCATGTGCTTAAATCCTAATCATTCTTCAGGATTCAGCACAGGCGTCACTGCCAGTTTGGGTAGGTTATTCCTTCTGTATACTCCTCGAGCACCCTGTCGGAGAACTCTTCACACTGTATGACGAACTTCTTGAGAACAAGGACAAGGAATACCTTTGTACATCCAACACCTTGCATAGTATGTGAGTTCAATACATAATACATATTCAATGTAATTACTAACAAACTTCTTAATTTAAATCAACTTCAGTGATGGGAAACTCATCTGATGGGCTAACCACGCTAATTCCTTTTTCTCTAGAGCCTGTGTTCCCGCTATCTCCCTGCCCTGTGAGGATGCATTTGAGGAGGCATCCATCTGTAAGTGACGAAGAGAGTCAGCATTAGAAACCACCAAGCTGGTTCTCTATATTCTTCCATTTCCGGCCTCCAACTGTGGGAAAATAAATTTCTGTTATGTCACTCAGTCTGTGGTATTGCATTATGGTGGCCTGAGCAGACTAATATAACTTATACGCTCTAAAAAACTGCACTTCTGGCTGGAACCTATACTAGGATTTTAGTAAACAATTTTTTAAAGGATGAACTATGTTTACTTTATTTACCAGAGTTTTATACTCTGAAAGTACCCAACACATATTTGAATGAATAAAATTTTTGAACACTTCTAAGTCATGAGGATTGGGAATAAAAAGATTTCCAAAGTTCCTTTCTTCAAAGAATTCACAGTCTAGGGGACAAAATTTAAAATAAACCAAAGGTCATAAAAAAAATTGGTAGGTGTTAAAATAGAATTTAGGGGAACAGAAGGTAGAAAAGGAAGGAAATACTTTTATTAGGGTAGGTCAAATGTCAGAAAAGGATTAACTGATTAAAAAAGGGAAAATACGTAGTACTTTGCTTCATAAAATGTAAAATAACCCAATTATAACACTAGGCAATGGAATCAGGCAGACAATTGATATTAAGGTCTACCACAGGGCTCTTGTATAGAATAAAGTTCTTCTCTTCTTGTGTAGACTAACCAAACTGTTAAAATATTAGAACATTACTGAAGCAAGTATTCTTACCCTAATTAATTTCCACTTCTCTTCCAGGTTCTTAAAATGCTTAAATATTACAAGTATTTTAAATATACCATTGTCTTATCATATCATGAATCAAAATGTACAGCAAATATTAGTTTCACTTCCAATGGCCAGTAGGAAAAAAATTACAATGAAGATTAAAGAAAGTTCCAGTTGGAAAACTGGGTAAATAATACTATATTATTAATCTTTGTAAGCTACTATTCCTAACCATATTATAAAATCAAACCTCTCATTTTTCTTCGATAAGAAAATGCCTTTGAGAATTTTTTTTTTAACATGATGAGTTGTACTAATTTTCAAAGTATTTAGCATATAAAAATCTCTTATGCAAAAAAGTTTATTACTGAATTGTACTTCAGGCATAAGGACTCAGCACTAACAAATTCCAAGAAAAGAATCATTACTTACCTGCATAGGTTTGGTAAGTGGATCCATTCTAACTAAATAAACTTCCAAGGTACGTTCCTTCTTCATGGGCAATGGAAGTGTCAAGTAACAAAAAGGATCAAATGTTACTGAAATCTTAGCACATTCCGGACAAACTAAAGTTGATTTAAAAAGGCCATGAAATATATCTACTATGATAGAGTCATTTCTTTTTAAATGGTTTTCCCAGGCTTCTTCAGCAACTACCTATAAGGAAAACAGACACACATTACACAGAGATATCACATTATTGTAACAATGTGACAATAATATGATTAAATTTACCTTATCTGGTCTTCCATCAGCATCTTTTAATTGTATATATGGTTTTTTCCTAATTCTATTCAAATCCTCATGTAGTCCATCTAATAGGAAAGCTAATAGTTCTTGACAGTCCTGCTGCTGGTATCCAGAGAACTGAGGTGCAAAACGTCCTACTTGTGTCTGTAAGAAAAGCAAAACTATAAAATCAGTTCTAGGGATTTAAAAAATTTATAACTGATAATCCATATCTGTGAATTCATCTACTTCCTAAAATTTATTTGTAATCCTGAAATCAACCTGTGGCACTTTTGCGCTAATTTTCAGATATGATAATTACATATGGATAAATACACATAAATAATTACATATCTAAAAATATTTTAATAATGGTAACTAATGTGTAAAATAGAAAAGAAACGTTGACCTGAGGAAAGAACAATGAGAAAACATTGCAGTTTTGTACAAAGAATTGGGAAACACTAAAGACTTGCTCTTAGTGGAAGCGATTCCATGAACAGAGGAAGCCTGGTGTCTATGGGATCGCAAAGTGTCGAATATGACTGAGCTCACACAACACACAGACTTAAAATTCAGTAACATTTTTGGGTCACTTGAAAACTACAGTGCTCTCATTTAGCTTCTGTGTTTAAAGAGAATAAATCTCATAGAGACAAAAGGAATATTCATGCTCATACATACTTTTTCTAGTCATTGCAGTGCTAAGTATTTTTTTGATGAGACTGAAAAGAAATGTCAAAGAAAAAAGTCAGGTATCAAGGACCTATTTACAATGTAATTTTAAATGAGGACATCTTGTAAAATGAAAAGTAACTGGAATTACGGATAAAGGCTGAGGAATGATTTGTCTAAACCAGTTGGTCCAAAGTCTGGAAAGTTAAGGAACAAATGTAGGAGCTTTTCTGCTTTGTTGCTATTTATTTTTAAAAGAACCAGCATACAGTTAATAAAATGTTGTCCAGTCGATTTCCTATAAGAATATCATTTAAGTTGTATAAAAAGTGATTGAAAACTGCTAGGAAGAGCTCCTGGAGGAGGAAATGGCAACTCACTCCAGTATTCTTGCCTGGAGAATCCCATGGACAGAGGAGCCTGGAGGGCTACAGTCCACGGGGTCGCAAGAGTCAGACATGAATGAGTGACTAAACTACCACCATCACCATACTCAATATTTAGTGCTTGCTTTGCAGACTAATTTCAGTAATTTTTCAAACTTATGACTTTCAAAATAAGAGTCCTTAGAGCTTAATGATATGCCCAAATTTAGTCTTTACATTTGTATAAAATATTTAGGTAGGTTTCTTAGAGATATGCTGCAGTCTAAAACAATCTGCAAGTGCTCACTGCTGTCTGTCTGTTGTCATTTTGAACCATGCCTGTATTTCTCAACTTTTATTTATGTCCTTTACCATCTCCCGGAACTCATCTGTTCTGTACCCCACCCTGAAAATTTAATACTTTATTTGCTGCATATCTATTTATATGCTAAGTCCCTCTGGAGGGCCACAAACCATTATAATAGCTATGATTCTTTGCTCTTTTCCCAAAGACTTCTGTCCTCTTGGGGGTGAAAAGGACTTGATGAAAATGTATTTAAGATACTAACCTTAAAGGCTCTTGGTGTGACATAGCTGTACTTTCCAGACCACATTTGCTTGATCAATTCAGCATAAGATTTAGCTATTTCACCTCTCATTCCTAAGGGATTGTCAAAATTCAGTTCTTCTTGATACTTATCATTCAGAAAATATTCAGTAAGTGGAGGTGTATTGCTCAAACACTGCAAAAAATAAAATATATTTTCAAGTAAAAGAAACCATACATATTAAACACTAAAATGCAGAAACAAAGTGATTATATATATATATATATAAATTTACATTGATGGCCTCTTGCACTAAAATAAGTAACTGATCAAATAAACATTCAAATGATGTACTCAACTATTCATTTCCCAAATTTCAAGTCAATTATTTATAGTAAACAAAAATGCTAGTATCTGTTGCTGCAAAACCTACATTAATTTTAACCACAGCAAACTACTGGTTAACTGGGAGAGAAGTTCAGAATTTTTTTTCTGGGAGAAATTATGGATTGTCTAACCATCCCAAGCATTTGCCAATTAGCCTGAGTAGGAGCTAAAAACTGAGATGGAACACAAGTAAGAAATGAACTTTAAAGAGGTATTTACTGCTTCCATTGTCAATTCATCATCATGAAAGAGCAGCCTTCTAAGTTTTCCTTTTGGGTCAATCATTTTCTAGAAGGGACAGTACAGATCAGCTGAGCCTGAGAAAACAAACTTCTATTATGTGAACTCTGGCCAATAGTGTTCTTACTTCTTCCAGCTCTATTTAATAATACAACAACCCAATTTTACTTTATGGTATGATTAAAATTATGAGTAAGTTAATTCTCCAGCTCTATTCCATTTTGAATAATTTAGGATCTAAAATAAAATAGACAGTGGGAGTACAGTTTTCCCAGAATATTTTATCTCAAGCTAAAATAATTTTAAGTTGATAATGCTATATAATGTGACTTCATTTTGAACCCAATATTACTTTATCAATTAGATGTCTAGAGCCATTAAGTAGAATATGTAAAGACTGACACAGGCATAGAGTCATAGAGGTAACTTTTTGGCTGCAGGAAGATATTTGTTTTGGAGTATAGTGACAAAATGCTTTAAGTGAAGCTAGCTCTTTGCATGTAAAGTAGTAGAAACCCATTCATAGAAGAGTTCAGAATTCATATTAATGGAAATGAAAGTTTTTCAAAGCTTGCTTACCACTCATAAGAACTAAGTTAAACAGTCTGGGTAACTATGAAAAATTAAGCCTGCTGAGTTTATGCTGATAACTTGGATGTTATAAACTATATGTCATATACTGTTTGGCTAAAACTTAAGCATATTCAATCTTAAAAATAAATCATGGTGTTATATTTTGTGTTTTCAATTAAAAGTCAATTTCTGTGTACTCGTAACCATGATATCTAATTTGGAATTTTCTGTCTAATAAAAATAATACTGTTCAAGCTGGTAGCCTGGCCCCAACCTCAAGATAAGAGGGAGAACTCTTTATAATATGGAACTTGTTATTACACTATTTTAGGCAGTGAAAACAGTATCAACAGTCAAAAAATGTTTGAGGTGGGCTACATAGGCTGTGATTTACAAGTTATTTTCAACAGTAAAAATTTTTATTTTATTTTTTTACAGTATAAGATGCAATTAGGGAAGGATTTTTTTTTTTTTCTTTTCCGTACTTTTGCTCCTAACTCCTTTTATATCTCAAATTTTCCTAATCTTACAGGCTTTCTCAGTTTCATTTTCTTTTTATAATATATATTGGTTTTATACCCAGCTTGGAGGTAGGGGCCAGCAACCTAGAATATACCATGACTACACAGGGCATAAATGCCATCACTCAGTAGTATCATCTGATTTAGTACAAACAGGACCAACACTAAATTGTCAATGAAGCAAAGTGGAGATAAGACAGCATTTACAACAATTATAAATTAGTTTTCAAATCCTTATATTTGATCAGCTCAGGGTTATACTAAGAATGTATAATATTCTACTACTGTGTGCAACAATTATATAAAGAAGTTAATGTTTTACCAAACACTTTAAAGAATCAAGCTGTGCAAACATGAATAATTCTTGCAGTTTGCTTTTACTTATTCATAGTTATCCTTATCTTGCAAAGAGCTTCCAACTATAATTAAAAAATTTTTAGTTTTGCATCCATAGTGATCTTTCTAAAATTTGTCACTAAAATTTAAGACTTGATTATGTCACTTCCTTGCTACAAATCCTTTAATAGTAATCTCAGACTAAAATTTCAAATTCAAAAAGACAACACCTATTAAACCTCCCTGGTCCCTTTTTGACTTTCATTTAATCTACCATTTGCTTTGTAACAGGTCTCTACTTGGATTTTTAAAGAGAACAGTGCTTATTTTCATAGTGACTCATGCCAGTTTGAAACTGATTATAATTAACTGATAACAAACTAAACAACAAAACACAATGGTTCAGTAAATAATTGCCTGTATTTCCTGTCAAGATATAAAAAAATTTTTTTACTTTTTTTTAAAATTAGAGGATAACTACTTTACAACATTGTATTAGCTTCTGCCATACGTGAATCAGCCATAGGTACATAACCTATGTATCCCTGAGATAAACCTTATTTTAAATGTGAACTATTAAGTCCTAAATAGTCTCCCAAAGCATCTTATTTGTTAAAGGTAATGTTTTCAGGAACTCATGACCTTAATTTTTCTAAAAATTTGTACAAATACATACAAATACAGATATTCAATTGTTCTAATACACAGTCCATAGTATTTTAAAAACTAAACTGATATCAGATTTTTCTTCCACCTCTTGAAAATACCATACTTTTTTCCCTTGCTTTGAAAATAATGGAGTCATTATATTCTTGAAATAATACAAAAACCAGTTATATATTAAGTTCTCTTTGGGTATCAATTTCAAGGTACAGTTGGAATAGAGCTCAAACAACTAAAATATTTTCACGTTCCAGGTGATATCAGTATTCAATGCCATCGCTCTGGCAGAAGAAAAGAAGCTGGTTTCTTAAATTTGCTCATAATACAATTGATTTGTAATTTATGCAACTCATTACTCAATCTTTTATCATGAGGCTTTCTCAGAAACATGAACACCTTTGACAATTACCAGAAAATTTGATATTGGACTGGCTTCCATTAAGTACAATATTTTAAAGAATAAAGATAAATTTAATTAGTACAGTAATAAAAACTAGAACCAGAGTTCTAAAGCATATCTCTCAAAGATTCTTCTAATATAAAAAACACCACTTTCCTATCTGTTTGGAAGTGTTCCAAGATAATTCCTTTCCTAAGGCATATGAATTCCTATATATGTAGACATAGAAAATGTCCTTATTAACTCATAAGCTACTTTACTCCAACAACAGAATATAGACCAGAAATCATACAACGTACGTTGTGCCTATGTGTATATATCTCTTATTCTCAATACTTTCTGAACTGGAGAAAACAACCACCACCACCCACAAAACTTTCATCCATAACATACATCATTTTTCTTATAAAAAACTGAGAATTAAAAAACAAAACACAAACCCTGAGAATATATATGAATGTATCATAAAAACAAAAAAGGATTATATAAACAATATTAGCATGTTATTTTTATGGCCACTTATGAGTTTTTTTTGACATTCTACTCGTCATATGACATGCTGAGCTTCACCTCTATTACATTCATTTGATTTCAAAGCTTGACACTGACTAAATGCCAATACTTCCATAGTTTAAGAACTAGCTCTTACAATTCACCATCAAAAAACAAGGTCCAAATATAAAGTAATGTGACTAATCGTAAAACACGTATCTTAAGCCATATTTTGTTTGTATTACAATTGTATTTAGAGTCAGTCCTAATATTGCATAGAATTTTGTCAAATACCATTTTAAAAATGAATCAATAATCAGACTGAAGAAAAAGATTCTGTATTAGTAGTTTCAATTCTTTTTTTCAGTTCTACCTCTGTTAATTGCTACCAACCCAACTCTCTCCACCCACCATCACGTGTGCGTGCTCAGTCGTGTGACCCCACAGACTGCAGCCTGCCAGGCTCCTCTGTCCATGGAATTTTCCAGGCAAGAATACTGGAGTGGGTTGCCATTTCCTTCTCCAGGGGTAGTTTCAATTCTTGATGCAAAAGAGAAAAAGTAAAAAAACCTACATTAATTAACAGGCAAATGCACTTGTTAACTAGGGTAAATACTCATTTAAACTTTTTATGATCCCAGGGCAAGTTAATACTGTGCAAAACTGACAAGAGCATTTGAAGATCTAAGTATTAAAAACTAAATTGTGTATTTAGTATATGGTAATATGAATACTAAAATTTCATATTTAGTATATAGTAGACTTTGGTACCCTTGCCTGGAAAATCCCATGGACAGAGGAGCCTAGTAGGCTGCAGTCCATGGGGTCGCTAAGAGTTGGACATGACTGAGTGATTTCACTTTCACTTTCTTACATTGGAGAAGGAATGGCAACCCACTCCAGTGTTCTTGCCTGGAGAATCCAGGGACGGGGGAGCCTGGAGGGTTGCCCTCTATGGGGTCACACAGAGTTGGACACGACTGAAGCGACTTAGCAGCAGCAGCAGCAGATTTTTGGCATTCATTATTTTAGCCTGTGTGACTCAGCATCTTCACAGCTGGCTAACTGGAAGGTTCAGGATATAAGCTAGTATGAAAAGATGTTGGTCCAGGAAGAATGATGAGAATGGTGTATTATGTGCAAACCAATCATTCTGTGAGCAAATGTATCTGTTCCTCAATGTGGCTTTATACTTCTCTACTTGTGCTCACATATGCATTAAAATCAAAATTGCATGTAAGAATGTGAATTTGAATTAGGGATCTTATGATATATTTCTTAAAGTATTAAGACTGAGCCTTAGCATGTACTCTTTCCCTTAGTATGTTCTTCCCCTGTAAGAAATTCCTACTTATTCTTTAAAACTCATCTCAGTATCTCAGTACCTCAAAGATAAACTAATGTTCCTTCTTCTGGACTAACTCTATTAACTTGAACTCTTATACTGTCTTTATCCTGAGAGCAGAGTCCGTGTTCTATTCACTTTTGTAACTCAGCATCTAGCACAATGCCTGGCACATACCGTAATAAAGGTGTGATGAATGAATTTAAAACTTATATGGTAAAGCAGTTCTTACAGAGACTGAGAACAGTGGGAAAACACTTGACTAAGATCTGAATTGCAGCCTGCTATATAACTATAACTTACTCAAAGCTCTACAAGTTAAAAAATAAAAGTCCAAATAATGCCTAAAGAGGGTTTCTTAATGAAGAAAAAGTTAACTAATGTGAATTCTCCAAAAAATAACTCTCAAGATAAATCCATATAAGTAAAAGATACGTGAAAGGAAAATATATGGTAATATATTTTCATGATGACTCTTTCCCTCAAATCAACCTGGAACTAGACATAATAATTCTTCAGAGAATTACTCTAAATAATCAAATATCTCATCTACTGGACAATGTATATGGATCAATGTATACAGACTTTTAACCACTGTCACCATGAAGAACTCTTTTTTAAAAAATGCATATAGTATTCAACTATTTTAAAAAGTGTTAATTATCTATGAAAAACTCTGGTTATACATTTCCACCTTTAACCCAACATGCTATAATTGGTGTTATTATGTGAAGTCTGATTTTCTCTAATTATTTAAATTTCTTGGAAAGACTACAATGATTTTTAAAAATAACTTCCTTAAACACACATGCAAAAATCCTATTGTTCTTATATTACTGTCAATAAGTTCTTCCATTAAATGTTCTGATCAGTAAGACTGATGTTTCTAGAATTCTCTGAAAAAGTGACTCATTTTAAGAGTCTCTATTTTGTATTTCACTACAATCTTTCAGTTTTTAAAAAAACTGACCAAGTGATATCAAGTTCTACTACATAACCAAATCTCAAGTCTATAATCAACATATTTTAGGAAATGAATAATTAATAGCCATCCCAATAACTTGTAATGAATCTGGAATTTCCCCAGTACCTGGAAAATAGTCAAAGTAATCCCCTTCAAAAAGAGAAAGTTGTCTTTTGTAATGCTGAATATGAACCACTCCCTTTCTGTTCAGGTGCTCCAGAAGCCCAATTTTCAAGTGATCATGTATGCTCACTATTTTAGTAAACCGGTAACTAGAACAGGAAAGAAAACAAACTTAATTTTTGATTACCTAAAGCCTTTGAGAATTGTGTAACTCATTCTGTAACTGATCAAAATGTAATCCCACTCACAACTCTTAAAGTAGCTACACTTTCAAACTGACCAATGCTAAATATAGGAACCCAACCTAAAATGGAAATTATTTTCTTATGATTTAAAAAATAAAACCTAAAGTAATCCATGGTTAAAGTAATCTTAGAATACCCCCCAATATATTTTTCTGGATTTTAAGATTAGATGGATAAAGAATTTTCAGATTTGTCAGATTGGACGTTTTTTTTTTTTTTTGTCATGACAACAGTATAAACATTCTAAAAAGGTACTGTATAACTCCAAAGCATTCTATTAAAACTGGGATACTGGCTCTATTTATGTAATAAAGTAGTGGATAAGACAGAAAAGTATGATGTAGACTTTCACAATGAAGAACTACAAATCTAAGCCTGCCCTTTCACCATGGAGATTTGAAAAACGAGATTTATAAGACACTTCATATTTTATTTTTTGTTATTTTTCTCCTTAGAAAAGGAAAATCTCATATTTGAGGGATCAATTTTGAAGTTTCTCTATATATTCTGGGGAAACAAATACAACTAAAGCCATGTTTTGCTTTACATTTCCATTCTCCAAGTTTTCTTTAAAGAATAAATTTGTGTATGTAAAATACAAATGGATATAATTTTCTTTTTAGTTTTAAAAAACTTTAAATATTTTTTTCCCTCTCCCACCTACTTAGTGAAGAGAGAATTGGCATACACACTACTTAAAATATTGGAATTTTACATAAAGCAGTTTTAAAGGCAGCATTTTTAACTAAACAAAAATATTCTAACATTTTAACATTTTACCATTAATCTGGCACTATGCTTAGGACATGAAAAAATTAAACTTCATTTAAAATCTCTGCTATCACCATTTTCTTCAAATTCTATGGAATCTATTTTTCACACACTACTTGAATTTAATAAGAATTATTATGAAAATTTAGTTAGTATGACAACTAATGGGAAACCTTTTGGCTAGCAAAGAAATGTCAATGCCTCTTCCCCTTCACCTACAGGACTGAGAAAGAAGAATTCTGTCAGCAAGACTACACTGCTACTTACAGTATCTCCTGTAATTAGAACTGTCATGCTTAAAAAAGCATGATTATATAAGACTAGTGCTTTTTCATATTTAAAGCTAAAAGTAGAAATTGGATAGAAGATCCACTGGATAGAAGATACCACAGAGATATATTTCAAAACTTTTGGGATAATGATTATATCAATAAGGATACTACAAGCTTCAAGAAGTTGCATGATGTTTTAAAACTAATGGACTGCCAACAGCAATTGTAAAAAAAAAATTTTTTTTAGTAACAGGTTATATATTGAATGATTTTATGTTTAGATATTCAGTTTACTGAAAGCATTCTAAAGCTAAATGATTCTAATAACATTAGTAAATGTTAGTGCAAGTTGTATTTTAGAGGACTAAAGCTTACAAACTCAATTTTAATGTTTAGCAGCTTATCTCCTACTCTGTTTTAATAATTCAGAACTGGCTCACAATAAAATTAATGTCAACATTTTAAGCAAGGAGACTGTCAAAGGTTTTAAGAAGAAATAAACTTTTATAATTTTGTGAGTGTTCAGTCCCTCACAAACAATATTCAGTAAAGAAACATTTTTGAATAAATGAGCATTAAGAACTGCATGAACCATTCATCTTTTAGATCTAGGCACATACAGAAAGGTATAGCAGAATTTTTTTAAAAAAAGCTTCACTGACTTACTACATTCTTTAAGAGAACCACCAAGTCATATACTTCTCTGTATCGTTTTATGGCACTAGGCACATAATTGACAATATTTAAGCTGAGTTGAAACAGAAGTTTAAGAACTATGTGATAACATGAACTATGAAGGTTTCTATTTTCATAATAAAAAAGAACTCAACAAATATTAAGAACAGAAGATCATTATTTTAAGAGTCTCTAGAAATATAATGTTCTAAAATGATGTTTTCATATCATTCACTGTGAAATCATTAAAGAAACACTTTGCACACGAGTGAGGGTATGTTCTGACAAGCTGTGATTAACATGGCAGGCCACTTCAAGTGCTATCAAACTGGTTACATTGGCAGGTCTTTGTAAGAACTACATATATACATATATATTACATGTTATAATTCTTTTAAAAATTATTGTGCTCTTTGACACTTAGCTCCAGAAATATCATTAATGTGGTACAGGTCAAGCAAATATTTCAGGTAAATTTTCCTAACTGAGTGTTTTTCAAACCATCTATGTGGAGGGACTAATATGTTTTAAATTCTTCAAATTGTCATAGACTGATACTTTATAAAGTTCATAAAATGAAAATGAACTACTAGAAAAATGAAATAAGAAACAACATACAGAAAACAAAGCCCCATTTTTAAATTATTAGATTTAATAGAAATGAAATTACCTTAACTACTATGAAAGCTTTGGATCACTTATGCTTAATTTGTACAGTTATTTTATTGCTGACCAGCACAGTCTCATCCAAACACTGTGAGAAACACTATTGTAATGTATTGAACTATTATCTGCCATCGTATCAAACATTGGGGATATAAAAGAAAGCCAAAGACAGTCTCGAATTGTATGATTCTCACTGCGCAGTAGTTATCCGTCCAGAAGAGACAGAGGAAAAGAGGTGTGTGTGCATGTGTGTGTGGGTGTCCATGAGCAAATATGTGGGTGTATGAAAGGCAACTAGGAAGGAGGCAACATTAAATATAAAGAGACCTCAGACTTAATAAATTATGAGAATCCTTTTAGTTAAGGAGCTAGGTAGGGTCCAATTTGGATTTTATCCTTTAGGTGATACGAAATGAGTTTTAAGCAAGGAGGTATTTGCATTTAAAAACAATGACACTTTGTACTAAATGAATTAGAAGAGAATAAATGATGAACAAAAAGATGAGTTAGGAACAAAGAAATGAGTTAGATATATTTTTCAACAGTTCATTTAAAAGGCACTCAAGTGTTAAAATACTGTACTGGCAGGACAGAAAAGGATAGATACAAGTGATATTTAAGAACAGTAGAATCAACAGATTCTGTGGTAAGTCAGGTTTTGACTTGGGTCAATGATTGCACCTATAAGGTAGTATACTAAATAAAAGCACTAAGCTTCTAGGAAATACGTTCAGTCACAGACATGCTGAGTTTGAGTTATCTGTAATATTATTTAGTCAGGGATGTCCATCTAATAGTTACATTTTGGAGGAAAACTCAGGAGGGAGAATTATGGTGGAGAGAGCTTTGCGATTTGTCAGTTATAAGCAGATTTCAACTAGAGGGGCTACAAAGAGCCTAGTGAAACAGGGAGTCAAGAATGACCTTTCCAAATATAATTTCTGTGGAGTGGTATAATGGTCACAGTGATGATACAGCAGCAGTTGATACCTACACAATGCTTGTTATGTGCCAAGTACTTCTTAAGGATTTTATCTCCATGTAACAGATAAAATTAAAAAGTTTCTTATCCAAGATCATACAACTTGTAAAGTTATAGAACTAGGATTTGAAGCAGTCAAACTGCAAAATCCAAGCTTTTACCTACTGTGCTATGCTGCAGTCATGAGGATTACTGAATGGAATATGAGAAAGTAGGGAGAAAGCACAGACCATCCTTTTCAAGGTCAAGGGTACTCCATCTTCCTCTTACCTCATTTTTTTAAATAAGACTTGACCATGTACATATGTTGAAAGGAAGACAGTGAAAAGGTGAGGTTAAAGGTATAGAACAAACAAGAAATGATTAATGGAACAGGTTTCAGGGAAGGTAAGAAAGGTCTCAGGAAGATGGTAGTATAATTATGATGATATAGATACTTTGATATGGTATTCAATGAATATAAGAGGAATCATAAAGGATATATTAATACTAGGAATTTCCTTATGAACAGTAACATTCCGGTAAAGAACTTGTTTTTAATTTCTTTTAGGAACAGTTAATGGCACCCCACTCCAGTACTCTTGCCTGGAAAATCCCATGGACGGAGGAGCCTAGTAGGCTGCAGTCCATGGGGTCGCTGAGGGTCAGACACGACTGAGCAACTTCACTTTTCACTTTCATGCATTGGAGAAGGAAATGGCAACCCACTCCAGTGTTCTTGCCTGGAGAATCCCAGGGACGGGGGAGCCTGGTGGGCTGCCGTCTATGAGGTCGCACAGAGTCGGACACAACTGAAGTGACTTAGCAGCAGCAGCAGCAAGAAGAGTTACTGAAAGCTTTCTCTTGGGCAAGGTACATGATGTTTAAAAAAGCCCTGGGCAATTACTGAAAATATCAGTAATTGCCTGATATTTTAATACTGAAAATTACACAAAATATCTCAATTTTATACCAGATCTATTTAAAAATATATGTATTCATTCATATATGCATAATAAACATGCATGTGTATGTATACTAGTGTTTGTGTATGTGTCAGTCAATGACTCGATTTATATTCAAAGCAAAATCTGTCTAAATGAACACAGATCTTTAATTACACATGAGACCTGATTATTAAGCAAAGAGTGATTTTCCAGTAAACCCTTCAAATTCAAATGAATGTCATCTTTGACGCAATTACTTTAGGAGACTTTATGTTTGTTTCACTGATACTGTCACTGCTCAAAATATTTTAGGTACTTCTCTTTTTAGAGCTGACAGATGTATGAAAAAGCACTGTTATCTATATAGCATCCAGGAGGTATCAATATGTTTATTGAGTGTATGAGCAATGTGTTTTTTGCTATGGTAAAATAAGATTTCTGATGTAGGGATTTCTATGATAAAAAAAAAAAAGGGGTGCTCATCTGAACAAGTATGAGCTCTAATGTTATATAGTTCTACCTCTGGTACGTCACTGCTATTTTTATCACCAGGTTAACCAAACATAAGTCTTAGTGAATAATGTACTCAATCAAATGAAATCAAGAACCAATTCAACTGTAACCTCCTTAGGGGAAGCCTCACTTATTTCCCAATAGATCTCTTCTCTTTGCTTCTAAAACAGTTGGCTATCATGCTTTCTATATCACATATTATACCTTCTTTATTTACATGTTTATCTTATTCACTACACAATGAAATTCTAGAAGACAGGCACTGTCTTTTTCAACTCTGTATTACCAATGTCTATTCAACTCTGTATTACCAATGTCTAGAACAATGCTTGGCACAGAGTAAGTCTCAATGTATGTTTATTGGATTAGCTAAATACATTAGCCACCCAAAACAAGAAGACTAGCCTAGCTGCTCTTAATTTCTTTGACCCCTTTTTTTTTCCAACTCGAGATGAACCCAATTGTCTTATTGTATGAACCCAGCCATCTATTTTATGCATTATGTAGCTAAACACTGTTAGAATTTTAAGTGAATAAATTTATATCATTCTAAATTGATGGTCTTCAATCTCAAATGAGATCTCAGTATTGCTGAGCAATCTTGTTCTTGTGTTCTTAGCTTATAATATGGTCTCATTCTTTTGGAAGTCATCACAAAATCAAGAAACTACTTGAATCCATAATCCCCTTCTATTCTCTTGTTGCAACAGTAGTATCTTTCCTCCACTCACATGTTAAACTGTAAATCTTAGTTTAGTCCTGGAATCTCTTTTTTACAGATGCCCTCTCTTTACAGATGTAATCATTTCCCTGATGTTAAAACCAACTACAAACAGCCACATTTTTATTTCCAGTCTAAGCCTGTGTCTGTATTCCATACTCTTAGAACATCCATCTGTCTATGATGTATCAACTTGGATGTTTCATGGGCATGACAAACTGCATAAGCCTAAAATTAACTCATAATCTTCTCCTTACTCCAAACCTACCTCCCCTGTGTCTCTCCTCCCATTGTTATCATTATGTCATCATTATGATGTACAAGCCAGAAGCCAGACACACACTTGTGATTTCCTTTACTTTTCATTAATTTGAATGCTGGCTACATGCCAGACACTGTTTGAGGTAGCAGGGCTATAGCAGTGACTAAAACAAAGTTCCCATGCTCATGGAGCATGAATTGGAAGTAGGGAGAGGCAAACAGACAAAAAAACTCATATATATACATATGTGTACATATATATATAGAGAGAGAGAGAGAGCACGAGTGCCCAAGTATCAGGTGGTCATGCAATGGTAAGGGCAATTACCACTATATATAGAGCGAGGAGGGGAACATCTGACTCATATAAGTATAGAGACCCCAAGGCAGGAACATTTGTGGAATACGTGAGGGGGCTAAGTGAGGAGGGAGCAGAGTGAGCATGGAGGAAAGTGGTAGAAAATAAGATAGCAGGAGCCAGATCACGCAGGGCCTTATAGTCTCTTTTAAGAACTGTAGCTTTTGCTTAGTGAAATTAGAAGGCATTCAGTGATATGAACAAGGAGTAACAGGAAATGTTTTAATTAAAAAAAGAACCACCACAAACCTATTTATTTGGCCGTGCTGGGTCTTAGTTGTAGCATGTGGGATAGTTCCCTGAACAGAGATTGATCCCAGGCCCCATGCATTGGGGGCATGGCATCCTAGCCATTGGACCACCAGGAAAGGCCCTATTTTAAGTTTAAAATGATCTCTCTGAAAGTTCATTTTTGAGGATGAATCATAAGGGCTAAGGGTATAAGCAGAGAAATCAGTTAAAAGATAACTGCAGTAAACTAGATGAGATGATAGCTGCCTGGAACCTTTAATGCCTTTGTAATGCATTGAAATCCAAATTCCCCCTACATGATCTGGTCTTTGCCTATTTCTTTGAACTCATTTTTATCACCACCACCCCCATTTTAAATATTATCCCACGGGTTACTCATCTTTGGCTCCTCAAGCTTGCCTGCCTTAGGAGCTTTGCACATGCTGTTGCTCTGTCTGACTTCAATTCTCACCTGCCTAACAATTATTCTTTGGTCACCATTCAAACATTATTTCTGGGGAGCATGACATCCAGTATAAATCAGATGCTCTCCCAGCTCTTGTTATACTCATTGTACCTTCCATGATTTTTTCTCTTTATGATGCTTATCATGCTCACAATTTAATGTTTATACTCTACTAGACTAGGGCTTCCCTAGTGGCTCAGACAGTAAAGAATCTGACTGCAATGCAGAAGACCTGAATTTGATCCCTGGGTTGGGAAGATCTCCTGGAGAAGGAAATGGCTACCCACTCCAGTACTACTACTGCCTAGAGGATTCCATGGATAGAGGAGCCTGGTGGGCTACAGTCCATGGGATCATAGAGTCAAACATGACTAAGCGATTATCACTTTCCTCTGCTGCTGCTGCTGCTAAGTCACTTCAGTAGTGTCTGACTCTGTGCGACCCCATAGACGGCAGCCCATCAGGCTCCCCCGTCCCTGGGATTCTCCAGGCAAGAACACTGGAGTGGGTTGCCATTTCCTTCTCCAATGCATGAAAGTGAAAAGTGAAAGTGAAGTCGCTCTGTCGTATCCGACTCCCAGCGACCCCACGGACTGCAGCCCACCAGGCTCCTCCGTCCATGGGATTTTCCAGGCAAGAGTACTGGAGTGGGGTGCCACTGCCTTCTCCGTCTACTAGACTACAATTCATGGAAATAGTACTCTTTTGTTCACCACAGCATAGTCAATGTCTCCCAGAGTGAAAGGCACTTAGTGAGCCTTTGGTGAATATTTGCTGAGTAAATGAATGGATGTGCTAAGTCACTTCAGTTGTGTCTGACTCTTTGCGACCCCATGGAGTGTAGCCCACCAGGCTCCTCTCCCCATGGGATTCTCCAGGCAAGAATACTGGAGTGGGTTGTCATTTTCTTCTCCAATGAATGGATGACTTAACACTTATTATTTGAAAAAAATTATACAGCTTGATCCCCTACAATATTCTGGAGATAAAGCTCTGAATAACATTTTTTGAAAATCAACTTTATCATCAAAGGAAGAGAAATATCCATCAGTGATATTCAGAAGAATGAAAGCAATTCTAAAAGGAGTTCTTAAATTATTTCTAACACACCATCAAATATAATCTCCCAGGGAAAGTGTCTGAATCATAAAATAGTAATACTACCTTATGGAAACATTTTGTATTATGGGGACCATATATTTGGCATAAACATAAAAACATTTTTAATGGATGCACAACAATGTGAATATACTTAATACCACTGAACTGTACACTTAAAGATAGTTGAAATGGTAAACGTTGCTATGAATATGTGACCACAATAAAATAAAAGATTTTAAAAGCACTTCTTACAAGTTGACTAGTATAATTATGAAAGATACATTATCTCAGCATGTCTGAATTAAAACTGGCACACATCCTAATGTCAGCCAGTTTTAACTCATTCATTAAATTGTCTTAGTGAATGACAAGTTACTTAAACTTTCCTTGCCTCAATTTCCTCTTCAGTGAAATAAGGATACCAGATGCCCTAACTCAAAGGTCTCTATGAAGGGAAAAGTAAGAACATGACAGTGATAGGAAAAACCACCTTTACTATGCAAAGAAGGATACTGTTACTATCAAAGGTTGTAGGTTCACTGCTGCTGCTGCTACTAAGTCACTTCAGTCGTGTCCGACTCTGTGCGACCCCATAGACGGCAGCCCAACAGGCTCCCCCGTCCCTGGGATTCTCCAGGCAAGAACACTGGAGTGGGTTGCCATTTCCTTCTCCAGTGCGTGAAAGTGAAAAGTGAAAGTGAAGCCGCTCAGTCATGTCCGACCCTCAGCGACCCCATGGACTGCAGCCTTCCAGGCTCCTCCGTCCATGGGATTTTCCAGGCAAGAGTACTGGAGTGGGGTGCCACTGCCTTCTCTGGTAGGTTCACTACTGGGCTCTTAATATTTTAATATGAGTTTATGAGAATTAGTAATCTATTTTAAATACTATTATTAATTAAAGCAATGGTTTTTAGTAACCAACTCGCTCGCCAAGTATAGTTTAGAAATTATTGTAAAGAAGTGATTGGTAACACTAAGCAAAAGTTTCCATATAGATAGTACTAAAAAAAAAAAAAAAAATGAACTAAGCTAACCCCACTCCAGTACTCTTGCCTGGAAAATCCCATAGACGGGGGCGCCTGGTGGGCTGCAGTCCATGGGGTCGCTAAGAGTCGGATACGACTGAGCGACTTCACTTTCACTTTTCACTTTCATGCACTGGAGAAGGAAATGGCAACCCACTCCAGTGTTCTTGCCTGGAGAATCCCAGGGACGGAGGAGCCTGTTGGGCTGCTGTCTATGGGGTCACATAGAGTCGGACACGACTGAAGCGACTTAGCAGCAGCAGCAGCAAGCATCCATTATTGGCAAAGAAAAAACACTAATGAAGTTGATCACTGGTAACATGAATTACCACAAACTATTTTTACTCACAAACTGAAATGGAAAGATGATCTTAAGTGTGACAGTAGGAAAAAAAAAATCAAATAGAGAGGGCTTCTTGTAATTAAAACAGCATAACATTAACTGACTAGAATTTAAATACATACATTAGGACAAACAGGCAAAAGATAAAAAGCCTTTAAGATATATTTAGCATGGCCTTCTGCTTTCTAAGGCTCTATCTGTCCAATAGCTTATTTTTTCCAGTGACTAATAATACCAATTTATAAAATTTAGAACATAAACCTGATATACTTCAGAACATTCCAATCATAATGTGTTGAGTGACATGCATATTTTTAATAAAGGAAAAAAAAGGATTTTGGAAAAAGTTTTTGACATCAAGGAAATGAACTGTTTTTGATTGTTTAGGTAATACAAATAAATCTGAAACCATTTTTTGTTTTCTTGCTTCTTTACTATGCAAAGAAGGGTACTTTGGTAACTACTAAAATTGGGCAAGTTTTAGTAGTTACCATTATAAAGACTGACATTTCTTATGTTTCCAATTACAAGTACTTTGAATAATTATTAAAATCAGTACAAGATAATTCAGTCTGATTATATTAATAACTGCTGCTATATGTTAGCACTCCAAGTAATTCTACCTCGTGAGTGTAATGTAAAACAATTCTGTATTAAAATCAGATGTTATTATCTACAACTCCTTGAAATAATATTATCTACAACTCCTTGTAATCTGTACTCATGTCATTTCGTATTCTAGAATTAGGGACTGACAAAACATAAGAAAATTTATATTAACAGAAACAGAAGCATTAATCATAGAGAAATGTGTATATTAATTTGGAAGAATGTGAAGAACAGACAAGTAAGATCACTGGTTATGAAAGGCATATTTTCATGATCAGAAATCACCATTAGCCAACTTACACAGGTACAAGGCATTCGATCAGAGATACTGCTTCTGCCCCAGTTATGAAAACTAAATACTTACAGAATTATGCTATATATATACTCTTTCCCCTAATAATCTGCCTGACATTAAGGTTCTCTTTTCCCAGTCCCCTTACTTTTTCTAAAGGGAAGAAATATGTCTCCCTTTCCCTAGTTCAAACAAGGGAGAAGTAAAAACACTGGCATCTGTGATAAGAAAGTGAATGTTCTAAGTAAGGTTGTTTCCATTTCTTTACCTTTATCAAAATGGAAAGATCTGATTGAGTTGCCATTTGACAAGACGATTAAACCGTATTTATGATGCTAGTCTGCCATGTAATTTTAGGTACACAGTATGGAAGGAGCTCAAATATATTGAGTTTAATTAATTGCTTGGGTAAAAATCTGCCATAAGAATAGTATTTGAATTTTTCATCAGCCACACTCTCAGTTTATCTGAAGTTATCATTTTCTTCAAAATCTTAAACTATTTAAAAAAAATTCTTGTTTCTGTGGTTAGGTGTTTCGTTTTTGTGATTGAAAGAAACTATGTTCATTTACTGAATCAAAAGTTTGGTTAATTTGAATAAAAATTAGAAAGTTTCATGTTAAACTGTGTTTCCAAAAATTTCTTCCAATAAATGCAAAAGAAAGCTCGAGGAAGGTATAGAAAAGCATTATACTTAGTTCTGTTCAAAGCTATGAAGTACTCCAACACAGAAATAATAGCTTTAGTAGTGACTTTTTCACAGTTTTGCATTATATGAGAATCCAGTTTCTTAAAAGAATGTTATTTCTGTGTAATATTACTCATTCTCTTTAATTACATCTTAAAAAAAAAGACTTTTCAACTTTCTATATTCTTTGAAAACTTTCAACATTCTTTGGAATTTACAGAATAACTTTTTACCTAACCCAACAGACCATAGGAAAAAGCTGACTTTAAAAACATTTGAAATTTCAACTGACATTTATGACAAAGGATAAAAAATAGGTCCTTATCATCTCTTTTTTTCAATGACTTCTTAGTGTCTATTTTAAAGAAGCCCTATTACTTTCAAGTAAAGAGTTTGAAAACAACCATCTTACGCCATGCTGCTTTCCAGTGGAAAAGACCATATCACTCCCTTGCTTCAAATCCATCTGAAGAGTTGCTTCTTCCAGGAAGCCAATCATGAGCATCCTACGCCTTGACAATGAAAAAGACAAGGGTTGGAGTGCTCCTGAAATCTACTCAACTAATGCTAATTAAAATTACCTCAAAAAATGCAAATTTTAAAAACCAGACATTTTCTCAATGGAGTAGTATATTAAGGGCACTGAAAAACTACTTTGCTAACTCATTTTGCTACTGGAACACAGTGATGTATGCCTATAATCATAACTACTGAGGAGGCTGAAGCCAGAGATTGCTTGAACTCAAGAACTTTAAATTTCCTGCAGACTGATTATTCATGAAAAGTTCTATGCTGTTATATCCCCTGCTTAGTCAGTATGCCTAGGAGAGCTAAGTTAACAAAGCTCAGAAATGGAGATGATAAATATCGTTATTGAAATAACACTAAACGACAACAACAAAAAAGTTAAAAGTACATTCAATTTTTCCTTCATTCGCTAGGTCCAGGCAAAGCGGAATAAGACTTGTAGGAAAGGAGAAAAAATAAACACAGGGACTATGGATGGTAGAATTTTCCCACAGTCACTCTACTTGCTGCTGCTGCTGCTGCTGCTAAGTCGCTTCAGTCGTGTCTGACTCTATGCGACCCCATAGACGGCAGCCCAACAGGCTCCTCCGTCCCTGGGACTCTCCAGGCAAGAATACTGGAGTGGGTTGCCATTTCCTTCTCCAGTGCATGAAAGTGAAAAGTGAAAGTGAAGTTGCTCAGTTGTGTCCGACTCTTAGTGACCCCATGGACTGTAGCCCGCAAGGCTCCTCCGTCCATGGGGTTCTCCAGGCAAGAGTACTGGAGTGGGTTGCCATTGCCTTCTCCGGTCACTCTGCTTAACTCCTTCAGTAAAAAAAAAAGATAAAATATCAACGTAATGCCTATTCATTTATGATGTGCCAGTCACTATCCTAAGAACTTTATATTCATCAACTCAATCCCCATAAAACTCCTAAGATAAGGGGACTATTGATATTATTTTCCTCACCTGAGGAGAAAAATAAGTTGGAGAAATAACTTATACAGGGTAGCACAGCTAATTAGTAGGAGAGATGTTAAACTACTCCTAAAGTCCTAGGATTCCATGAGCATGCTCCTGGGGCCATTAAATAGAAGAAAAGCAGACAGCACTCTGGGTACTTCAACCAACCAAAGCAACTTCATTGTATCTATTTAATTGCTGAGGAGACAATTAAAGTTTTCACGGTAATAATTCAAAAAAGATTTCACGTTAAAAAGCAAAACATCTGAAAATTACAATATCAAGGCTATAATCTTAATAGGTCAGGACATATGTCTAAATGTATCTCACATGTTTGACATCTAGCAAATATTAACTAGATAAACAAACTATATGGCAGTACTATACTCATCAGAAAAATTTAACACTTATCCATACCATTAAATCAGAGAAAATCTTGAGTACCAGCATTTTTAAACTGAATAATAACAAAGATAATATTAAATAACACTCAAATTTGTGCTGCTTAGTTTTTAATCACAAATGATCAATTTCATTATCTCAAGGCTACTGATGGGTTAAGCATAACCTATGCTCACACAAAAAAATTGCAATGCTTTTGCACCCATGTTTTTAAAGATATTGTCAACAATTATACTGCCTGATGTACTAATGCTCACTCATATCTTTTAGAATTACTGAATTAATAAGAGATTATATTACAATTCAAATTATCAGTAGAAAATTTATTTTATAATATTTATTGAAGTTAATGAACTATCTTTCATTTCACAGAAGTTACAAGGAAACTTAAATGGTGAATTTTCTACTTCAAAGCTGACATCTAAAGCAATTAAAAATTATAGATGCTTTAAGAAAATAAAACTGAAGTACTAGCTTTTCGAATTCTGCATGTGGATTAAAATTCAAAAGCAGCAAAAATTAAAACTAATTTTTTCTCTTCCCCAACTTGGAAAGTTTTATTTTAATGCGAGTAGTTCTTTAAAATACTTTGCTGAAATTTTCATGAAAAATTTCTCTTTTATGATTATCAGAAAATTACAAACTATCACCCTAACAAACCTCATCCTCACATCTGTATCTCAGCTGAAATGAAACAAAAAGTGAAATATATTAAAGAGAAGTCAGCATTAGGTATACCAGTTTATTGTAATAAAACTGCTTTCAACAGAAGAATAAAGTAGTAAAATGAAGTTTTTACCTTAAATATACACAAGGGAAGTTCAACAAATGCCAAATCTAGCTCAACATAGTTGATTAGTAGATTTCATTTTAATATTCATTTTTGAGAAACTGAGTTAACCATATGGGGATAACACTAAATAGACTATAACAAAGGCACAGGAAATGAGAATGTAATATTGCCTTAGAAGAAATTTAGTTTGAATGTAAGCCAAAGACTCTCTGGCATTAGCATGAACACTAATTCTTGTTCTAATGGACTGAAATTTTTTATGCTTATGCAACTACAATTTTTACAAAAGTCCTATTCTTAATCCTTATGAAAAATCACCAAGATTGGTTTTCCATACTAGAATGTTAAAACAAAAACAAAACCCAAAAGACCTCAAGATATCAAGCCTCCAGAATGAAAATAATTTTGGTAATGCAAGGATAAGCAGTTGTATAAAAATTAATGTGACTGGCGATATGAGAAAGGGTTTTCTGATACTGATATAACCACTGTTTATATATATAAAACATTTTCCAGAGATGGCGCTAAATATGATTTTTCAGTGATTAGGTAGAGTAGTCCAACAGATACAGAAACAAAATGACAATGTCTGCCCTGTCCCTATCTCAGAAAGCTCAGCAGCCATGCACTGTATTATCTAAATTAAACTGTCAGGATAACAATAGTTTTGGCTTGTTCTTTTCAGATGAGTTACCTTTCTCTTCTTCCGAAAAATAAAGACAAAATATTTTAAAATTAAATTGTCTAACTAGTGCTAGGATCCTAGAAAAAAATTTTGGATAAAGTGATTCACATTAAAGTATAAGCAGTATTAATCATCAAAGTAGGTTTAAAGGAAAAGTTTATTAAACCTACACAATATCTGCTTGAGCAGACAATTTATTGACTGGCTCACCTTTAAACCAAGATATCTGGAATTTATCAATTTTACACACCCTAGTGTGTGTCTTAAAAAAATTGTCAACTCCTAGTCAAGAGTTATGATGGCTAAATTCTAATTTTTCAAGAATGCTATAAAGACAATGGTTAATTTAGGAAACAAGTGGATTAATGAGAATGTATAAATTATTTAGAATTTTGAATGAAGAAGAGTCCTATACTTTTTTCAGACAGTCAAAAAGATTTACAAGTATGTCCTTTTCAATCTACATTTGTGTTTAATCTGTATCTTTGGAGGGTGCCTCCTGGGCATAGGCAATTCAGTATTTAAATCTGAATAGAGAACAGAATACTGTAGATTTAGAAATAAAATTCATAATTGGGGGAAAAAAAGACTTGACAAATGTAGGTAAAATTCAAATATCAAAATAGTATACCATTATCTTGGGCTCTTTGAAACACAAAATTTTATTTTAAAAGGGAAATAAAATAACCGGCTATAATTTTATGCATAGTGACAGTGATATTCAAGTATATACAGATCTTGTTACTTCTAAATCAAAGATATCAGTATTTCACAAGTAAAGTTGGAAGAAGGTACAGACAATAGGAAGAAAAAGGAAGCTCTATGGAACAGACAAAGGGGAAAAAAGGGCAGTGATCTCTTATATCCCCAAATTGAAAGAGCATTAAGGGAAAGTGATTTTTTAAAATGCATATACAAAATTTCATTAAATTTTATTTTTTAAAATCTTAATTTCACATTAAGGTAAAAAAAGATTTAAAAATAATTTTTTTTTTTTTTTTTTTTTTTAGAACACTGGTGACCATAAAAAGCATTTTCTGAGATTTCTACCCATGTCTTAAAAAACAAGAGACTTCACGTAAAGGAGAGATCTCACTAGTTTTTTTTTTCTTCTCAGAGACCCTAGGTTTTCTGATTGGAATTATATTTTCCCATGAATTTATATTTAATCTACTATGTGATAATCAATCACATGCCACCTAACTGAGAAGCATAAGGTATTCTACTACCAGCATCAGAATGAAACAAATGTGCATTCTTCAAGCTTCCATGAAAACAAAAGCTCTTCAAACATATTATATAATATTCAAGTTCTGACATGTAAAACCCAACTCTATTCCTCCTGTATTAATGATTTCCATAAAGCACAGGAGTTTCACTTTGTTTGGAAAGACCTACCTGAAAAGCTGAGTTCATGAAACACGTATTTCCCAAATTACTTAGGCCACAGAGGCCTGGTTGTTCATTGTTTCTTCCAGGTTCTGAATAATCATAGTTCTTATAAGCGGTATATGATGGGAGACAATAATTTGAGTTTTTCACACTGGAAGAAAAAACAAAAAATATTTTTCATAATGCACAATTATCATCATACAGTTATAATGAACAGGGTCCTATTTGAGATAGGTGGTCAGTTATTAATTTTTTTATAAAGTACTTAACTGAGGTACTTCTAACATGAACCCAAATCACAACAATCCCCTTAATTAATTCCTCATTCAATCAACAAAATCACTGTATCATATACCACATCAACCAATACAAACCACATTATATCTTTCTACCCTTAATTAACTGGAGCAGCTTCACAGCTTGCTCTGTTCTTCACTGCTCCAACAAATTTGAAAAATTCAGATTTTAAACACCACCCGCAGCAATAAATCACCTCATTTATGTCCATTTTACATATTGCTATTGTAATAGAGTGGGAACAAGAGAAATAGGAAGACTTGTGCTTTAGTTACAGGTAAGAGCACAGATTTCCAGGGCCTCTGTGACATCACTATTCTGATGCACTGAAGATTCTATTTATAGTATTCTATGCTAGATCAGCAAAACTAGTATTCAAATGCAGAAAAACATCTGGGATGATTAGGTATGCAAAACTGAAATGATTCTAAGCAAGTACATTTCAGTATTATTATTACAGAAAGAATCTTCTAGCTTGTTAGATAAAAGGAGTTTATTTAACTAGATAAATACAACTTCAGGATAATATGTACTATGATGAGTACAATAGATAATAATCTTTAAATAATGATGTAATATTCAACCTTTAGAGAATCAGAGTAATTTTACAAAGAACTAAGAAAATCAATAAGCTAGATTCCTTTTTTTTATATGTAGTTAAAAATTCGTTTGTGGAAAATAATGGCTCCTTAATTTTTTTTTAATGAATTTATTTATTTTAATTGGAGGTTAATTACAATATTGTATTGGTTTTGCCATACATCAACATGAATCCACCACAGGTATACATGTGTTCCCCATCTGGCTTCTTAATTTTTAATAGGTTACCTTATAAGCTATTTATGATGAATGCTTTGGATAAACCTAAATAAGAATCAAGGTCATTTGGTAAAAACAAACAAAAGAACACACTATCACAAATAAACTTGGTAAATCAGTAACTCTGATAATCTCAATTGGCTATAATTTATTCCTGGTATTACTTTTTCAAAAACAGTTTTTACTTGTAATTTCAAATAACTTTTCATTGTAGCTTCTATACTCTCACTTTATAATTACAACAGTTTAAATGAACTGTACTACTGTCTGTTCTAACAAAACCTTAAGTAAACATACATGCCCCAACACAAAATCCTATCAATCAATAATTATACACATAATATTATACCATTAATATTTTTGTATTCATTACAAATAAAAGATCAACTCTCATACTAAAAAATTAATCTACCCTAAACTTAAAAATAGCAGGGTCCAAAGCGGATTCATGTTGATGTGTGGCAGAACCAATACAATATTGTAAAGTAATTAGCCTCCAATTAAAATAAATAAAAGTGCTTCATAGACTTGTAGCTATTTACTTGTTTTAAAGTTAGAGGAAAAAAAATGGGTTCAAGCATCTTTCAAAGATCACTAGCCTTATAATTTTTATTACCAGTAACTAAGTCCAAGGCACCTGTCAACAATTCAATATATATTAACTTAATAACTGATTCTTGACTCTAACTTCTAGGATATGTAACAGAAAAACTGAATTGTGTTTTTCTTTCTTCCCTTTAGAAGCGCTTAAAATCAAGGCCAAAGGTCTACATTTTCAACATGTTGAAAACCAATATATATATATATATATAATTGTTATATTTAATATATGTATGCTATATATATATATATATATCAGCTATAAAATTATAATAAAAGAAGACATAATACAGAGGGAAAGTAGGCCCAAATGTATGTTCATGCACATACACACACCCATATCCACACTCACATCCAAGCAAATGAAAAGACTAAAAGCACACTTATAAGCTTATTCATATTCTGATACTCCCTACCCCCAATAACAAACAAATGTTGAAAACTCAACTCTTCTTTGTGGCAAGAGGATGGAGTTTGCTGGGACAGGGATTCCTATTTACTGAAAAATGAATACAAAACTCATATGCAAAAGCAGTGTTTGGTTTTATCTTTTAAGATCTGAATACTTAAAGGATATCTGTGTTTTAGTTTAAGTGACAGGATAAGAATAAACCTTGTCCAAAGACTGAGATACTAGTCTAGATGCTCAATGATAATAATGAAAACAAATTAAAAATATTTTAATACTGTTTTCATTGGTCACTTAAAATCCACATCTTTTGTGCTCTTTAAATCAAATAAAGTCTGCTGAGGAAAATACCAAAGCCAGCAGCTCTTTAAACACTTAAACAAAGAACATGGAAACCTAAGCCCGAAAGACAGTTTCTATACCTTTCATGATGACTTCTGCTATTTTTTCCTAAAAAGTGTAAGCTAGTCCTTATCCCATAGGGTTTGCTACTTTGCAAAAATAAATGAGTTTTCCAGGAATCTTAATAAGAATTTTAATACTATATTAATTATGTATTATAAATCTATCATCTTAAATGAATATACATTTAAAAGTTTATGCTTACTTTGCAGTTAATGAAATGATGCTTCCACCAAGTAACTTGTCAAAAGCCAGATCACTAGCTAGCTCTGGCAGTCGTTAGTTCCAGTTCCTTTTCATCGCTTAATCTCTTACACAAAGTCATTTCCATTGCAAATGAAAGAGTTTTAAATGAATTAACAGAAAAACAGAATGTGCTCTGATGTGGAAACCCATGAGTTGAGACAATAAATACATTGAAGATATTTATTTTTAAAGGCAGTATTATAGCAAAACAAATGTAGCAAGACAGAAGAAAATGCAGCGAAAAGAAAGATTTTGGCATATATAATGAATATTATATGAATTAATAAGAAAACTACAAGGAAAACAATATTCAGGCATCTGATTCTTCATAATATTAGTCTTTAATAAAAACTTAATCTTTATTAAACTTATACAATTCCAAGTACACTTTGTTATTACTATAACAAATATTCTTATTTCTAAAAATGAAAATTTTGTATCTTAATAATGTATCAGTTTAAAGCTTGAATTTGTAAATAAATGCCATATAAACTTGTATGTCAGAACTATTGGTTTTAACATGCACTTTCACTGGAGTATATAGCCACATACATGAAGTTTCATAAATGTACTTAATTTAACAATGTTACTACCCATTTTACATACTTTTAATTAAAGAAATCATGCTATTTCCATCTGAAGTCTTAAGCAGCTACTTATTTCCACAAGTTGAAAAGAAAGTCAAGAAGTAAATTTTATGTAAGATAATTGTTTAGGTAAACATGACAACATTAATTCAAGTTTTTTCAAGTTAAAAAAACTCTTCATTTCATAAATGTTTAAATTTTGTTCCTTACCTAAGAAAGGTAAGTTTTACTTTGAAGTAAAGTGGTACCAGCAACTATTTACTATTAAAATTTCCAATATGAAAGGACTATTTTAGTGTCTACACAAATATAAATAGCTAAAAACATAATCTAGTCATAGGAGTATAATCATTATTCATGTTTTAAATTTAAGAAACCACTCCCAATTCCCCTTTTTAATATTTTCTCCAGTCAGAGGTTTTGAAATCACATTGTACTGTCATATTTTTACAATGAGAAGGAAATAAGACAAAAATAGAAGCACCAGACCACATGTACTAATATGGCTACTCTGGTCAAAATACAGTCTATGTTCAATACAGTCTATAACATTGTTCAATACAATGTCAAAAAACCTCTCTCCAAAGAATAACTATAAATACATGTAGAGAATAACTAACATGTATAGAATAACTATAAATACATGGAACCAAATTCTTTTACAGTAAATGTGGGAGCCATCTGCAATCGGCAGAAACACAAATATTTTATCTCATATGAGAAAATTACTTTTAATGAATTAAAAGATACCATGTAAAATACAAACCAGATTATAGGAGGATTCCTTTCACTCTTTTGCTTGAGAATAAACATTTTTGAATAGAAGAGAACATACTACATTGAAATTTTGGATATCCAGTGTCTTCAATATTTCGCTATTATACTACAGTGTGCATATCTTGTTACTACTGAAATAAAGGAATAAATGTTTTAAATCTTGATACAGATAGCAAACTCTTTTCGAGAAAAGTTGGACTAACATTCCAACCACTCAAACAGAATCCTTACAAGAAAATATATCATCACTTAACTTTTCCCAGTGCGATGGAGGTGGGGGGAAGTAGATGGAGTTGTTAATGGTTTTAATTTACCTATCTCTAGTTAGTGAATTTGAACATTTAAAATGTTTAATTCTTTTATTTTTACAGCCCAGCTACATCATTTACTCACTTTTCTAGCCATCTGAAAAAATTCCTTGCTGGTTTTTATAAGCTTGCTATATTAAGAATATTTGCCCTTCATTGCCATTTCTGGCAAGAATTTTCTCCACTTATTTGCCTTTTAATTTTTATATATCTGACAATTAATACTTTTTAATAGCAATCTAATTTTTCTAACAGCATTTCCTGGATAATCTGCCCATTCTCCATTAGTCTAGAATATTGATACTTTCTGGTCACATTAAATTCTTTTGTATGTAACAGTCTGTTTCTGAGTTGTCTTTTCTATTCCATTGATCTGGAGGTGTATTACTGGGTCAGTACTTTGTTGTTTGAATTCTATCTTTATAACAGGTTGTGATATTTAATAGGATTAATCATTTTCAATGTTTTTCCTTTCCAAAGTTATTTTGGCTATTCTTATATATTTATAATCCAGATGTATGTTAAAATTGGAATCATTTTATCAAGCCCCACCCTCCATAAGAATTTTAAGGGAACATTAATTAAACCTATAAAGTCAATTAATGGTGCTTTTTAAAAGAGTATTTCACAAATAGTCTCAAGTATTTTTGAATTAATTCTCTAGAATAATCAGATGTCATTTATGAACTGGACAAGCAGTGTAAATATTTAATAGCATAAACACTGTAAATCTAATATAGAAGTGACAATGTATACATCCAAGAAGTAAAAGGATGATAATCATCTCTGGATTAAAGTTCTTTCCATAATGGACCAGACTAATTATAGTTTTCTTTTTAGCCTTTCCTATAAAACCATGTCAATTTTCAAGGCAATATATCCATGTCAGATGTTATTGTGAATACCAAGTGACTTTCATCATTTTTCTTATAGCAATATATTCAAAGGCACACACTGTCACGTAATTTTTATTTATCCCAAGATTCTGAGTATTCGTGGTAGAGCAAAGGAATTGTTTCTCCAAGCTATTTAAGAAAAAGTAATTGCTTTTTTCATAAATAAGAATTTGTATACACTTTTCAATTTTACTGACTGTACCTTCCAACTGAATCACAGATACACACTTTAAAAAAAACACCATATGCTGTCTGTGATTACATGTCTAGTTCTAAAATGACATCTGAAATTCATACTCTTCTTAAAAATTTGAATGATAACAGACTTTATATATGTCAATAATTAGCATTTAGAATATAAAACTCTGAAAGTGCTTTATTTCTCTTTTAGTAAATTATTGTAGTATATATATTAAATCAAGAAGTTTATACTTCTGCTTGCTTTCTTGCAAAGTTACTCTTAGAAGAACTGACAAGTGATTTAAAAGAAAATCAATTTTAATGCATTAAGACTTTTTTATTCTGAATTTTAGTTACAAGAGATTTTTTGCAACCACAATAGGGTGATCAATTAAACAAAGAGTTTTTAAGATTCAGTGCTTACTTTCTGTTGTTGATGTTGTTATAATTATTTGATAGAGATGAAGGAGAGATCTTTGGTAAAGTTGAAAAATTGGATGCACCTGGGGACCTTTAAAAATATGAAAATGTTAAATTAGATAAAAAATGCTGAATTTTGAAATTAATTATGAAATAAAGAAAAGAACTAACAGATGACAATGTATGTAGTAAATGAATGCTGGAAAACAGATTTATGACAAAATCATCATCCTTTGGTTTTCAATTTCTGATGTATTCATTCATATAAAAAATAATGGTATATAAGGGAACTATTTTCAAAAGAAATTTATCAAATTAAATATAACACTTAGTATTATTCTCATAAATCTACTAATGCAATACACCCATTTCTGAGTTCAGGTAACCATTACTGATATTTTACAATCAATAATTTTCTTAAGTCAGTGGAATTAAAATACTGAATTTTTAAAGGAAGCATGTTAAAGAAATCCACTTTGTCTCAGTAGATACCGAGCACGCATGCTCAGTTGTTCAGTAGTGTCCAACTCTTACAATCCTATGGACTGTGGCCTTTTAGGTCCCTCTGGCCATGGGATTTTCCAGGCAAGAATACTGGAGTGAGTTGCCATTTCCTACTCCAGGGATCGTCCCAACCCAGGGATTAAACCCACATCTCCTGCACTGGAATGCAGATTCTTTACCACTGAGCCACCTGGGAAGCCCCCAGAGTGTACCATGGCATTGTGATTATACACAACACAGATATCAGAGGATTTACCAATTTTAAAAGTGTAAGGCAAGAGGGATAAAAGAGCAAAGAGAATTCCAAACATAATCCCATGAAGCAATATTTGGCCAAATTCATCCCTGCAAAAACTGAACAGATACAAATCTGACTGCATACTACACACCTCACTAGTTCAGATCTTTTTGGAGAAATCTCAATTACTAGTGGCTTTTAATCAACAAATATGATTTGAAGGCATGATTTATAATAAACAAATCCATGATATACAAACAATTATTTTCGAGTACTTAGAAGTTTCTGAAAGATTTAATTTTTCTTGTAAATTTGTACTCAAATTTAATTTACTAGGCAACATCTAGGCCACAGGCTGTAGGGCCTTAAGAAGTTAATACTTTCAGTCCAGTATCTTAGTCATCAGAAATTCTAAATTAGTGAGGCCTAAAGTGATTACTGTTTTAAAAATTATTTTATTTCTTTTACTCAGGTGACAATGAACACCAATATGGTCAATGAGCAGGAAAGTATATAATCTATAAAATTTACTTTTTGGTAATTTGAATTTTGCAAAGTGGTCAGTAATAAAATTTCTTACATATAAAAATTTTATTTAACTTTTGAAGTTTTATGAAATCTTGGTAAAATTTTTTCTTCATTTTAAAGGAGGATTTTTTTGCTGTTGTTGACTATATACAGGTAAGATTATATCAAGTGGGACTTCTATTTAGCTGCCTTTCTGACAGAAGACCCTTGCAAGATTTTATTTAACTGTACTAAGCTCAAAACAAAAAATATAGCCACCAAGTTTTAATATAAAACAATGTAGAAGATGCACTTAAAATGCAATTTTAATATATATACTAATATTTTAAGGTATTTATTTTAAAATGTTAATAGTAATAAAGAAGCATTCTGGCATTGTTTGCCTTCATATTATTAATGCTAAATTAGGGAAACAAACTAAAAACACTGCACCTAAGTTATAAGAATTAAGGAGGTTAATCTTTCAAAATGTGACCCATGTGACTACAATTTAATTCAACTCACTACAAGTTTTCAAGTATACAGAAAGAGAAATATTCCCTTAAATTTTACTTATACTAAAAGTTATGAAAATAAACATTTTATTATAACATATATTTATTATATATATGGCTAAGGTCATATATCATGTGAAATGCCTATATATACACACACACACACATATATATATATTTATATAAGTGAAAAAGTTGGCTTAAAGCTCAACATTAAGAAAACTAAAATCATGGCATCTGGTCCCATCACCTCATGGCAAATAGATGGGGAAACAGTGGAAACAGTGGCTGACTTTATTTTTCTGGGCTCCAAAATCACTGCAGATGGTGATTGCAGCCATGACATTAAAACACACTTATTCCTTGGAAGGGAAGTTATGACCAACCTAGATAGCATATTAAAAAGCAGAGACATTACTTGGCCAACAAAGGTCCGTTTAGTCAAGGCTATGGTTTTTCCAGTGGTCATGTTTATGGATGTGAGAGTTGGACTATAAAGAAAGCTGAGTGCTGAAGAATTGATGCTTTTGAACTGTGGTGTTGGAAAAGACTCTTTAGAGTCCCTTGGACTGCAAGGAGATCCAGCCAGTCCATCCTAAAGGAGATCAGTCCTGGGTGTTCACTGGAAGTTCTGATGTTGAAGCTGAAGCTCCAATACTTTGGCCACCTGATGTGAAGAGCTGACTCATTTGAAAAGACTCTGATGCTGGGAAAGATTGAGGGCAGGAGGAGAAGGGGACGACAGAGGATGAGATGGTTGGATGGCATCACTGGCTTGATGGACATAGGTTTGGGTGGACTCTGGGAGTTGGTGATGGACAGGGAGGCCTGGCATGCTGCGGTTCACGGGGTTGCAAAGAGTCGGACACAACTGAGCGACTGAACTGAACTGAACTGATGGTATATATGTGCTGTGCTTAGTCGCTCAGTTGTGTCCGACTCTTTGTAACCCCATAGACTGTAGCCCGCCATGCTCCTCTGTCCATGGGGATCCTCTGGGCAAGAATACTGGAGTGGGGTGCCATGCCCTTCTGCAGGGGATTTTCTGAACCCAGGGTTTGAATCCAGGTCCTCCACACTGCAGGCAGATTCTTTACCGTCTGACCCACCAGCTGCTAAGTTGCTTCAGTCGTGTCTGACTCTGTGTGACCCCATAGACAGCAGTCCACCAGGCTCCTCCGTCCCTGGGATTCTCCAGGCAAGAATACTGGAGTGGGTTGCCATTTCCTTCTCCACTGACCCACCAGGGGAAGCCCCAAAATAGTGGAGTGGGTAGCCTATCCCTTTCTCCAGGGGGGCTTCCTGACCCAGGAATCAAACCAGGGTCTCCAGCATTGCAGGCAGATTCACTACCATCTGAGCTACCAGGGAAACCCATATGCAGGTGGGGAGTGTGCGTATGTGTCTGTGTGTGCGCCGTGTGTGTGTGTGTGTGTGTGTGTAACGTTTTTTCTGCCCATCTGTCAGTTTTTACTATTCATTAGCAACTCTACTCCAAGACAGTACAGGATTTCTTGCCCTTGTTAAGTCCAGCAATACAAAGACAGACACAGTTCCTGATCTCAAATAGCTCATAATCTAACGGAGAAATGACACAAGCAACCTATAAAACAGTTTAAGTTCTAAAACAAATTTTAAAATTATAACAAAATCAAATTTTGTGGGTAGTACATGAAGTAATTTTAAAATGTGCACAGCTGGAAGGGTAGGTGGAAACTGGAACATAAGAGTATTCTAGGTGCAAAGAACAGTATGTGAAAATGTGTGGAGCTACAGAAATCATGATGCGTTAGGGAATTATCAATAAATAGAAAGAGTAGGAAGTGTGCAGTGTTAGAAACAGAGGTTAGTAAGGCAGGTGTGATAATAAAGAACCTCTTATGTCCTCTGAAGGAGTCTGAATTCTATCCAATTGTGCTGTGGCATATTGAAAGATTTTAAGAGTATCAACATAGCCAATTTGTATTCTAGAAAGTTAACTCATGAGGAACAGAAAGAGACTTTAGACTGGAAGAGCATTTAGGAGACTATAAGAACAACAAATGTGAGAAGTAATAAAGGGGGACTAAGACAGTGGAGTGGGCACAGGCAACATGTCTTGGAGATTCAGAAAACAGTACTCAAGGTGCAATCCATGGACACCGAGCGGGCTACAAGATCTTTTCCAGGCAGCAGTCCATGAGGTCAAAACTATTTTCACAAAAACACCAACATGTTATTTAAACATAATCTGACTTCCTTCACTGGGTAGATATTTGCACCAATAGTACAAAAACAATGGTAGATAAAACTGCACAGTGCCAAAGAGGGCCTTTTACAGATTACAATGTGAATGATGTCCCCAGAGTTGTGCAGTATGAAACGTGCAAAAATAGGCAGGCAGCCCTAGAGAGGAAGAGAGCCAGCCAGTTACAGGATTGGTCAGAGTCCTGAAAAACTGGTATAATGGTTTCAAAATAAGAGAATTTCTGTACGAGATAGTTATCAAAAAGAAGTATTAAAGAGAGAGATCAAATAAATTAGGTTTTAAAAAAGTTCAATAAGGACTCTGCTACAGAGAAGGCAATGGCACCCCACTCCAGTACTCTTGCCTGGAAAATCCCATGGGCGGAGGAGCCTGGTAGGCTGCAGGGTCGTGAAGAGTCAGACACGACTGACCAACTTGACTTTCACTTTTCACTTTCATGCATTGGAGAGGGAAATGGCAACCCACTCCAGTGTTCTTGCCTGGAGAATCCCAGGGATGGTGGAGCCTGGTGGGCTGCCGTCTATGGGGTCGCACAGAGTCGGACACGACTAAAGTGACTTAGCAGCAAATCCTGAATAGGTGATAAGGAATAGTAAGCACTGCCTTTTTAAAGAAGTTGGCTATCAAAGGGAGAAAAACTAAATGATATTCAGAGGAAATTAATGGTCTTGTTTTTAAAGATGGGAGAGATTTGTTTATATCTATCAGTTAGCTTGGAAAATGATACTGGAAAAGAAACAAAAGCACAAAATAACGTTAACTAGTGTCTACTATATATGGGCAGTATGCAAGGCATTTATATACACAGGAGTGAGTTGATAATGAAGGAAAAGCAAGGTCAAGGAAACACTCGGATAAATCCATTGGTAGAGAGCTTGCTTTTAAAGAGCACAGAGATCAGAGCTGGATGGATGTGGTCCACAGGTAAATAGAAAAGTTTGATAAAACTTTTTAAATCCTGATACAGACATTATTGTTAATAGTTAGACCACTTATCTACTGTGATTCCAACTTCTGACCTAGATTACACGTAGCCCAATCTAGCTAATATTTGTGGAATTAATTTAGGGGTTGATTAGTCAATCTATGGATTATAGCCTGAACACTAACTCTTTCTTTAATACAATTTGGGAATCACACTGTTTACTAGCAACTTTGCACTAACAGCTTTCTAAAGAGATGAGTGAAAAAAAAATGCTTAGAATATTATGCACAAACTAGATGCTAAGCCAGTTATCTAGCATTAAACTCATTTTGGCTAGTTAGGGCTAAGTGTAATATAAGACAGTGAATCGTCTCTTAACAAGACAGAAAAAAGTAAAACAGCGCAACTGAATTGATTTCATGAAGTGGGAAAATTAAACTTCACCCCTGACAACTGAATGCAGTATTTTAATTCCCCTATTCCCAGCGTTTCAGCTAAAAGCCTATAATTCAAGGCCAAGTTAAAATTCTTACATGAACAGAAAAACACAACTTTACCTAAATATTCAACATACATGGAAATCTAATATATATTGAACAATGAAAATATAAAGAAATTAAGTCTGAATACTGACATATCTAATTTAAAACTTTTATTTTCAAACATGACATAAAACCCAAATTTTTAAAATTTAACATTAAAAAACAAAAATTATTAAGAAAAACAAGACTGATCTTAACTTTCCCAGTTTCTAACAATCATCCTAAACTAAGTTCTTAGAGAAAATGAAAAATTTAAATCTCTTGAAACATTAAGCACCTTTACTGCTGTGAGATACAGATTAGTTCAATTCAACAAGCATTTGCTTTGTGTCTCCTTTCTGTCAGGTGGCATGTTAAATACTTAAACAAAAGAGAACTTATGAAAATTTACATATATGATGCTTCACATAACGTAATTTTTGCTTCCCATTTTGACTGCTCTAATGGGATCTGACAAAATATTCCACTTAAAAAAAATTAGTTACTTTTCTTTAATCATTATCACTCTCAACACCAAAACTGCAACCCAATTTTTCTGCTGTCTTAACAGAAAAAATTTTCACACACATGTCCTCATGTGCCCAGTATCAGTCATTCAGCTTCAAAAATTATTAACATTCTACCACTCATTTTATTTATAAAGCCCTCAACTTGCACATTCATGTTTTTGCCGCACTATTTTAAATTTATAAGTACACCTGTAAATACTACAGTATGTCTCCCCAGCAGGTTAAGAGATCTTTTGCGATACTACTGTCTGCCCCAAACTAATATTCAGTTCATGTTCACATTTTTTCCCCAACTGTCTCAAAAATTGAATTAGTCTGAATAGGGATCCCAAAAATGTCCTTACACTTGCAGATCAATTTTAGTAATTCCAAGAGCCCTTACCTTAATTCCAAGAGCAATTTCTGCTCCTACCAGCTAACTCCTCTGATTTCATCTTACTATGCATGTTTGTTTTTATTTTCGTCCTGACTTTTTAATCTAGTCATACAGTCAACCTTGACTTATATGTGTCACTGTAAATTGTTCAAACATTTGGAACAAACCACAGGATAAAGAAAGTATCCAATAATTTTTTGTGAGTACCTCTGAATCAAGCATCTATTTGAGAACTGAATACGTAAGTTTCATTTATGCATGAAATATACTATCTAAATGTCATTACTTCAATTTAATTTGGATACGGCTTTTAAATATTAAATCTAACACTAACTAATAAGCTTGATTGTGACCATGCTCCCTTTGGTAAAACTTGGAGACATAGTACTAGGTTATACATTATCTTGCCACAACAAGAAATAGGTAGTGTTTACACAAAGATTTATTTAATCAATGTGCATTTTCAGAATTTTAAAGGAAAATCTGTATACACATTCAAGATCTTAGTGAATATTAAATTCAGGAACCACAAAGTATAGTTATGGGAAGTGTGTGTTTATGTATCAATACAAGCACAAGCATTTCCAAAAAATATCTGGGTCTGGACCACTAAAATAGCTGGAAAAAATTAAGTTTTTGGTAAATAACAATACACAAGAACTTCATTCCACCATTATGCTGCCTTCATCATTAGGTAACAAATAGCTAGGAAAGGATGTATATATTTAAATAATAAATATATTTATATATAATTTTTTTCTCTCTCTAGGAATAATGCCTTTCCAACCAAGTACCACCTTATTTTTCTTCTTTCAGTACATTTCATGATGAGTGATCTATATGAGGTGTTCCATTTTCTGACTAGGTATTCATCCCCTCTTTCCCTATACTCTATTTCTTATTCCCATCATGCTGTCTTCATTTGTCAAATACACGGAATCTCTTGTCTCCCTCTAATTTCTGCATCATTTAAATACATTGCTTACCATTCCCTTTATTCTATAAGCTCTTTTTCCCCTTGGCCTTTATGACCAAACAAGAGTCAAGATTTCCTAAATCTTCAGAATTATTCATTTTATCTTTTTGTCTTATATCATTACTTAGGGACACTTTTAAAGGTTTAGTATACAGTTCTTTACATTTTTAATTAGATAATTCAGTAATATTTCTCACTTCCAGGAATGTAACTCCATTCCTGTAATTCTCATTACTTTCTAAGCTTTGGTTGCCCATAATAACTGCATCCTATGCAGTTCCATTACCTTAAACTTTTTAGTTTCAGAAAAAATCATTGTTTCTTAAAAAAATTTTTTTATTGGAGTATAGCTGATTTACAATGTTGTGTTCTGTCTTTTTCTTACTCAGACCAATGAGATGAAGCATGAAAGAAAATTTATAAAGACTCAAAATATCTTTAAAAATGACAACAAATTGCAGCTTTTGGAATGTTACTCTAGATTTATGGTTCATAGGCTGCATTTTAAATTGAAGATGTTATTAATTTGAAAAATATGAATTTGAATGACAAGGAATGAAAAACTGGTTCCTGAGCCATCTTCTCAACTCCTACAACCAAAATCACAGTCCCTCACCTTTCAATATTTGAACAAGGTTAAAATTGGTAACAAATTTGTATACTTTCACAGAAACTTTAAGAAAGCACTTTCTGTGAACTGTAATAACAATTGTTCTTTTAGTACTGAAGTAAAACTATCATAACCAAATCTGTTTCAAATAAACAGAGACTGTCTTGCTTATAAATACTTAAAAAGTGTCTATTCAGGTTATTAAAATGAAAACAATACTTTATCTCACAAGAGTTTCCTAGTACGAATTTTCAATTGAACAGGTCTATCCACCATTTCTGAATCCATTTATACAGTTAACCTTGCAATTACTACACATGCAAACTGGGCTTAATAAGTCTTTAAAAAGTCCTAAAGAAATATATGCTAGGCTTTTCTACCTATATTTAAACAGATACAAAATCAAAACAGCTGGTGTAAAAAAAACAAAACAATTATTACAGTCACCTAGATGTTTATTGTTTATCCTAAATAAAAAGTAGTATGCAGTGGTTTTATTTATAAAATGTTTCCTCTCTCCAAGTAGAGCATTCAGGGACAGAGTGCTGTAAAAATATTAACATACCACTAAGATGAAGTTTATACTTAGTGCTCAGTCACCAACTTGGAATTCTGCTAATCAGAACACCACAGATGGCAGAGGGCCAACATCTGAGTTAAGAACTACCAGCTTAGTTTTCTATTTGATTTATTTTAGCCTGTCATGTCTTACCTGGTTGATTTCGGATTCTTCTCCAAATGTTTTCTAGCTTATGAAAACTGCCTCTTCAGTCATCAATGACCCTTACTTTTTTCAACAGATTCTTAATTACACATCTCTTGTCAGTATTTTTGAGCAATTAATGAAAATGTCTGAATTAAAACAACTTCTCATGCTATTTTTATAAGAATTTTTACTTATTTTAGAAAAACAGCAAAATATGGATATTTTAATTTCTAAAATGTTAGTACTGTCAAAAGCACTCTTTGAGACAATTATACCTAAATGAAATCATACAGAAAAAAAGTAATAGTACAATTTAGTTAATTAATCAAGTTATACTGCTTCTAACTAGGGGATAAGGTGTTAACATTAAACAAATTTTCTCGAGAGTAAGGGGTAATCTGTTGATTAGATTTCTCCTCTCTTTAGGAACACACAGGATTCTAGAATTACTCTATTTTAAAATAATTAAAAAAAAAAATAAGCTGTAACTAGCTACACACCTCCAATTGAATAATAAGACTATCCACCCAATGACAACATTTTCGGAAAGATAGTCAAATTTAACACAACAGAAAAAACATTACAATGGTTGAAGCTTTCATAAAATATTATTAGAAAATAATGTGTTTTTGAGCAGTTTTAAGAAATTAAATACTTAAGAACTAGATTAGAAATCCAAGTTCTGGAAAAAACTAAGCATCTCAATTAAAAAAAAAAAAAAAGCATGAATATAAAGATGAAAAAATAAAATTATAAATTGATATCCAGCAGACAAATCTGAATAGATAAAAATAGAAAACTTCTGAATAATTTTTAGGTCGGTTCTTAAGATTTCCAATTAGATTTTGGGTTGTCGTAGGTTAATACATTTTTATAAACAGGACTATATGTTTTAAAAAAATTATATTTTATGCTTAATATGGCTTTTATATTTAGCAGTTCCTCAGGTTAGGATATATTGTCTCCATTCTGATAGAAATGGGCCCAGTATGATTTTTAGGTCCTTCAGAACAGTTAGTTTTCAGTAGTATAGAAAAGTCAAGACAGTTAGATACTAACATGCTTTCTCTCAATGCCTACTGTAGTGGTGTTCTTGTATTTTCTTCTTCATAAGCAGCACCTAAAATTCAGATTCCTGAGTCCCCTCATAAAGATTTATACTCGCTGGTCTGGTGGGAAGGACTGTGGAAACTTCTGTCTATAGTGGTTCACACAATACATACTAAGAAACATTATCTACAGAATTTCTCAAAGTGTGACAGATCAACAGCATTAGAATCAGCTATGAGCTTATTATGAGAAATGCAAATTCACGAGCCCAACCCAGATCTACTGAATCAGAAACTCTAATGATGGGGCTTAGGTAACAGTGTTTTAACAAACTCAACAGGTGACTCTTCCTTTCATCACCATATTACAGCTTTTAATGATTTTTTCCTTGGCTTTTGACACTCTAAGTAGGAAGTATTTATGTGCTAAGCAGTATGAGCACTGGACAGACCCCAGATTAGTGGTAGTCATTAGAACTAGCATCTTCATACTATGCGGAGGACCAAGGGTTGTCTTCTGACAGACATGATGACAATTCTAAGTGTTACAGTTGTTCTGTATTTTAATATCTTGAAGTTTCTTTTTTGAGGACCTTAAAATTACATGCCTTCTGCTACAGTTGAATTTGTCTAAGTCACATGTGGTTATAATGTAGTAACTTCAATGAATACACAGAATTTCACTCTTTTAAAAAAAACTGGCATTTATCCAGAAAAAAGGAATTTGCATCTTTACTTCAATTGTAAATGATAATTCCTCAAACTTTTTTTTCCCGTAATCTGTACTATTTTCCTCCACTTCAGGTGCCTTCTCAATGTTCTTGAATATTATAATTTTATATAATATGTTCTGTTCCAAGTTTACCTAAATGATACTAAGTTAAATTTCATTTTGTTTTTATTTTTTTCTCTCAACTGTATGTTTTAAAGTTTATTCAGTTTTAAAGATCTTACCACTGTTACTTCTACTTACTGCACTGGTTTTCCACAATACATCACCATCATTTTTCTTATTCATTCTACCTGAAAAAGATATTTAGCGAGGCTGCCTTCAAATCCCCACTATCACAAACAATGCAGCTACAAAGACTGCATAATATATTCAGGGACATGTGTAAAAAATTCCACTGAGTGCTGGGTCAGACGCATTAAGCATTCCTAATTTAATTAAACACTGACTGATTTATAGAATGGTACTAGTTTGTAGTTCTACCATCAGTACCTAAGTCGTCTCCTACAACTCTCCAAACACTTCTTACTAGCACCCTTTTAGGTTTTTGTCATTCTGATGGCTATTAGGTTGTATCTCATGCTTTAATTTTACAAGAGAGTTTGTATACCACCTCACTACTTGTCAGCGCTTGGGCGTCCCCTTCTTTAAATTTTTTAATCTTTTATTTTTATAAAAGGTTATCTGCTTTGTTTCCGTTAATTCACAGCAGTTCTTTGCACACTATAGTATTATTCCCTTGTAGGCTTTAGATTTTTCTAAAACCTACATTTGACTTTTAACTTTGTATACAGTTCCTTTAACAGAAATACTTAATGTAATCAAACACATTAATTTTCACACTATGTTCTGTGATCCCTTAGTCACAGATACTATCCAAATTATCTTATTAAAGTGGGTTACTAATGTTATATATCATGGTCAAGAATCTATGGCACACAAGCCAAATCCACATTTTTTTAAAAACAAAGTTTTACTGCAACACACCATATCCATATGTTTCCACAATGTTTACTGCTACTTTCAAGCTGTATCAGCAGTTATAGTTGAGTCAGAGACCCTATGGCCTATAAAGATAAAAATACTTATTATATGTTGTGTTGTGATAGTTGCTCAGTCATGTCTTGACTCTTTATGACCCCATGGACTGTAGCCCGCCAGGTTTCTCTGTCTATGGGACTTCTTCAAGGCAGGCAAGAACACTGGAGTGGGTTGCCATGCCCTCCTCCAGGGGATCTTCCCAACCCATGGATTGAACCCAGGTATCCTGCATTGCAGGTGGATTCTTTACCAGCTAAGCTAAAGAGTATTGAACTATGGGTATGGAAAACACCTGTTAATTTTTATAAATTAATTTTATATTATATAGTATTGCTGAATTTTCTTAGTTCTAGTCTCTTGTCTTTGGATTTTATGAAGACAGTATTATTATGTGCAAATAGTGTATTTTATTTCTTTTTAAAATTTCTAATCTTATTTATTTTGGGTTCAAAAATTTTCAATTACATGTTTGCTACAGATTCTAGACTTATAGGCTTTATTAAGTTTGGACAATTCCCTTTTATTCTTAGTTTTTTGAGAGTCTTTCCATATACTAGATGCTAATTACAATTTTTTTGCATTTTTAATACAATAATATTAAGTAATAAACTATCATTTGGCAATTTATGACATACTGCTATATTGTATTTCTCACATTTTACAGTGAACGAATACTTAAACTTTACATGTTTTAATATTTGGGTTTCCTATAAAACTGGCTGATTCAGTGAAGAATGGGACTCAATTGTACTTCTGTGTATATCTCTGGTATAGTACCTTCACTTACCAATATTTACTACATGTGTATAGTGTGTAAAGTATTATATAATAAACAATGTTTTCTCTTACAAAAGCAAGTAACTATAGCTGTTTAATAAACTAGTACTGTGCTAGCAGATAGGAACAAAGATAATAAAATAAAATATTAATATGTAGTTTTATCTCTTAGGTGAGTATCAGTAATTTTAAGTTGAAAAGATCTATCAATCTTTGAAATTCAAGGGACTTTTATATTAACCCACAAGCAAAGTTATTTAAAGCTGTAACAGGTATACAACTATCTAAAGATAAGCTAGAAAAAAAAAATAGTAGTTCTGATCTAAACACTAAATGTGAATATTCACAAAGAAAATATTCCTAACTTCTAAAAACTAAACGCATCAAGAAATCTACATGATTCTACCATGTGTTTTTTAGTATCTCTCTAAAATAATTTCTACTCTTGTATTACATCCAACTAAGTGGAGTAAAAATAAAATGTAATTAATATACTTGGGCATATTCCTACAAAAAATTTAAATAAACTTCACAGAAGATAAAAAGGACAGAGAATAACTCACTAAAGGTATATTTTAGTTCTGAAGGAAATTAAGTGGCAGGCTGTTCTCTTTTATTAGCTAGGTTGGTTAACAATGACTAAATTATCATAAATTTAAAAACCGTTATTTTAAGGATTTCAAAACACAAATTCACAATCTTTCATCAGAAAATCTGAAATTTCAAAAGCTTTGAAAACTTAAAAAAATCTCCATGATTCCCTTAAGGGCAATCTAACCTGAACTGATATGAGCTATTTATACTCCTTATTTATCCTGCTCTGTGTGAATACTTAATGAATACTAATGTGCTTAACTATGAGAGTCTCCCTGGACGTTACAGAAATAGTAAAATAGTAAGTGGCACATGTGACACATTACTTCTCAAATGTCTACAAAGTCGAAATACTGAAATACAACTAGCCCTAAGTGTTTTTGATAATGAAATGTGGATCTGAAAATCCTAAAACCAGTAAAAATACTTCCTGCCATGCAGCATGTTACCCTTTCACTCTGTTGATTGTTTCTGTTACTGTGTGCAAACTTTTTAGTTTGATATAGTCCCTTTTGTCTATTATTGCTTTTGTTGTCATATTCAATATATCACTGCCAAGACCAATGTCATGCTTTATAGATTCAGGTCTTGTTTTTAAATCTTTAAACAACATATCTGATAAGAGGTTAATATTCAAAATATCAATATATAAGAAACTCATTACAATTCAACAGCAAAACCCTCAAATAACCAGATTTACAAATGGGTCTAGGGCTTGATTGAACAGACATTTCTGCAAAGAAGGCACACAAACAGGTAATAAGTATGTTAAAAAGATGCTCAATATCAGAAATCACTGGGAAATGCAAATCATACCACAATGAGATACCACCTCACACCTGTTAGGGTGTTTATTACCAAAAGAACAAAAGTAAACGAGAGCCAGCAAGGATGTGGGGAAACTGGAACCCTTGTAAACTGCTGCAGTGTAAAATGGTATAGGCACTACAAAAACAGTAAGCAGGTTCCTTAAAAAATTAGAACTAGAACTATCACATGATCCAGAAATCTCACATTTGGGTGTACATACAAAGGAAATGAAATCAGTATCTTGAAGAGGCATCTGCACTCCCAAGTTCATAGTAGTATAATTTAAAATAGCCCAGATGATAGAAACAACCTGAATGTTTGTTGATGGACAAATGGATAAAGAAAATATACAAAGGACTTTTATTCAGCCTTGAAAAAAGAACGAAATCATGCCATATTTGATAACATGGATGAACCTAAGGGACAGTATGCTTGGTAGTGGGTTAGTTGCTACATTGTGTCTGATTCTTTATGGCCCCATGGTCTGTAGCCTCACCAGCCTTCTCTGTCCATGGGATTATCCAGGCAAGAATATTAGAGTGGGTTGCCATTTTCTTTTCTAGGGGATCTTCCCAATCCAGGAATCAAACCCATGTGTCTTGCACTGGCAGGCAGATTCTTTACCACTGAGCCATCAGGGAAGCCCTTGTTACTATTAAGCCCTGCAAAGATGATCTTATTCCTACAGACATCCAGCCCAATGGCTTTGTTAACAGCATGGACTGTATTTAAATAATGCAAAAATCAGAAGAATTGAAATTTTGCAAAGGATAATATAAGCAGGCTATACAATACAGAGATAATCGTATTTCACTTCATGAAAGCTATCAAAGACTAGATTTTTTTCAAAAAGCAATAAGTCCATATGACTGAGGATAATATGTCCAGTAAAGTAAGACAATTCTCAGAAAGACAATATTGTGTGATTTCACTTGTATGAGGCTATGCAAACTAGTCAAACTCATAGAAACAGAGAGCAGAATAGAGATTCCCAGGGGCTGAAGAAGGGAAAAATGAGGAATTACTGTTCAACAGGAATAAAGATTGCTACACGATGAATAAATTCTAGAGATCTTCTGTAGAACAATGTACCTACAGTTAACAATACTGCAAAGTGCACACACTTAAAACTTTGTTAAGCGGACAGATATCAAGTTATGTTTTTTTTACCATAATTTAAAAAATTTTAATAGAAGATTCCTAATTTTTTCATTGCTCTTTTACCATCAAAATAAAACTCTTCTATCTCTACTTGTACTTTTATACTCTATTTATTTAAATAAATAAAAAGTATTACTTTCACATCAGATTCATTTTGATAAAGAATATTCTTTTAACAGACACTTTAAAAAAATCACAAAAAGCTTGAAAAATATTAAACAAAATGTTTAGTGATTTGATTGTATTAGTGCACCATTACATTTATAACATTTATACATTATTTTAAAAGAAATTAGTATTGGAAAGCTTTTAAATTACAGCATATTAATTTAGGTGCAAATTTAGACAACTCCTATACTGAGAATAAAACACTAAAGTATTAAAAAGTTAAATACATTTGGATATATATTTGGATATAATTACGTTCTTCTATCATTCTGTATTATCTGAAATCAAAGCTTCAAAATCATGTATTAAGCCATAAAAGGTGAGAGCACTTACTTAGGAGTAGACGGACCCCTTGGCCATGTTCCATCTTCATTTTTCTGTTCTATCACTAACACCTGCAAATAAGACAATAATAGAGTGTTTTTCCTTAACGCTGAAGTTAAAATAGCTTAAGAAGATTAGCTGTATATGCTAAATAACTAAAGCAACTCTGCAGTGACTTATAGGACACAGTAGACAAGGTGAAGAGGTATCTGCACTTTGATTTCAAAGCGGGTCAAGGGAGATAAAGAGACCTTGAATATAAGACGTCGGCAATGACAGAAAGAAAGAAGGTAACAAACTACAAGGAAAATCACTGGTTCTATGACTTAAAGCATTAAAAAAGTTTAAACCAAGTTGATAGAAGTTTTTTGAATCTGGGGAGTATGTTTTCTGTTTGTTGCTTGTAAAAGTACTGTGCAAAAAACAGATGCTCAATAAATGGTTATAGTTGTTCTTAAACATACTGATATATGATCTCAGTCAACTATTGTTACGCAAATACTGAGGAACAGAGACAAAGACAGTTCCAAATTACAGATTATATATGATTTGTCAGGGGCTTTGATTTGAGAGAATAGCATTGAAACATGTATATTATCATATGTGAAACAGATCGCCAGTCCAGGTTCGATGCATGAGACGGGGTGGGGTGCTCAGGGCTGGTGCACTGGGATGACCCTGAGGAATGGGACAGGGAGGGAGGTTCAGGATGGGGAACAAATGCAAACCCATGGCTGGTTCATATCAATGTATGGCAAAAACCACTACCATATTGTAAAGTAATTAGCCTCCAATTAAAATAAATAAATTTAAAATTATAAAAAAGAAGAAATTTGTCCTTATTTACATTATCACTGTATAAATTAGAAAATCTTTTAAGATATAAATGATAGAACCATGTATGAAAATCAGACTGCAGTTCCCTACTGCAGCATAGTTAGGGTAGACACAAATCACCTCTAGCAAATGAAAGGTACAGGCTGAGGTGAACTATATTTTAAAATAAAACCCCAGAATCTTTTTTCATTATCTTCCAATCTAAAAAAGAAGGCTCTCTTCTAGGTTTTAGTAGGGGTGAGTCTGTGCAAAGAAGAAAAACCAAAATAATTAACAAAAGAAATAAGTGATCTCTACAAGTTAGTATCTAAATTTCCACAGGAAAACTATAATATAGAAAATATGCCTGGAAGCAAATTCAAGGCATTAAAATTTGCATATATTCTACACTACATTTTTATCAACTCTTTTAAAGTTGCAATTTTGTTACCTGTTCTATATATTCTTAGTAATATACTTCTTTATTGATAAAATAATTAAAAAAATTTTTATTTGGAGGATAATTGCTTTACAATGTTGTGCTGGTTTCTGCAGTATAACAATGTGAATTAGTCATAAGAAGGGGACCTATGTATACTTAGTAATATACTTTTGTGGACTATATGTTTCAGGCAATTTCTAAGTTGGCATTTGGATATTAACCATGTAAAAATGTAAGCCTGATTCAGAATACATATACAAATGAAATACTGATTTAAAAAATTCATGGAACCATGTTGTTGATGAAGAAGTGAAGTCGCTCAGTCGTGTCCGACTCTTTGTTGTTGATAAACTATGCTAATTAAAACACTAATGTTATCTTTGTGTGCGGTGTGTTAGTTGCTCAGTCGTGTCTGACCCTCTACGACCAATGGACTGTATGTAGCGCACAAAGCTCCTCTGTCCATGGGATTTTCCAGGCAAGAATATTGGAGTGGTTTGCCATTTCCTCCTCCAGGGGATCTTCCCAACCCAGAGATCGAACTCGCATCTCCTATGTCTCCTGCATTGCAAGCAGATTCTTTACCCAGTGAGCTACTGGGGAAGCCAAAGTTACCTTTAAATTATTTCCTATAAACAAAAAGCACATGTGAGGAACTTCCCTGATGGTCCAGTGGTTAAGACTCCGTGCCCTTGGTGCAGGGAGCACATGTTCGATCCCTGGGTGGGGAACTAAGATCCTGCAAGCCATACAGCTTGACCAGAAAACAAAAAACAAACTCCCAAAACACACATGAAGTATAGGTAATACATTAAGAATAGTGCACTGTATACCTGCCATCCTGACACCTCCCTGATCATATTCCTCTCCCTAACTACCACAGGCAATTAACTATTATGCTCAATTTCTGGTTTAAGATGATATAGTCATATATTTACATAGTTTTACATGTTTATAAAGTTGAGTTTGCTGAGTAATTTTTAACTTCTGAAGGAAGGATTTCCTGTGCTACAACTTATAACTGTATAGACATCTAAGTAAAAATTATACTTTATTAAAAAACATATACACATAAACTTTGTCTCTGCTGCTGCTGCTAAGTCACTTCAGTTGTGTCCGACTCTGTGCGACCCCATAGATGGCAACCTACCAGGCTCCTCCGTCCCTGGGATTTTCCAGGCAGGAACACTGGAGTGGGTTGCCATTTCCTTCTCCAATGCATGAAAGTGAAAAGTGAAAATGAAGTCGCTCAGTTGTGTCCCACCCTCAGCGACCCCATGGACTGCAGCCTTCCAGGCTCCTCTGTCCATGGGATTTTCCAGGCAAGAGTACTGGAGTGGGGTGCCTTTGCCTTTTCTGAACTTA